>NC_042529.1:13062500-13177500 GCF_900963305.1 Echeneis naucrates | reverse complement strand
ATCTATTGACCAGCAGGGGGAGACTTCACTTGCTGTAAACAGAAGTCAGATTCCATTGAAGTCATATGGGCACAGGGTCCTGCTTTTCATTTGATTAATTAGCTCAATAAAGGCTTTCCTGATGATCTTATGGCTCTATGGTACCACAAACACAGTCAGCACGTACCTGGAAAGCAGCAAACCACATCAGCCAGTCCAGCCGGTAATGGTACGGTGATATAAGGCACGGCCTCCGGTAAACATCACCCGGTTTACACAAGAACTGGTACTCCTCCCAAACTGCCTCAGGGTCCTTGGGATCAGGACTCAGAGTGCCCTGGAAAATCACCTCAGTGCGTTCCTTTGTGATGCTGGATGAAAACATAAAATAGTTACTGATGCTGCAAGAAAGAGGAGGGAATTGATTTTTTTTTTTTTTTTTTTTTTAAAAAAGGACAGATGTATGTAAGGGTAGGAAATATTAAAGTGCAGCTACAGCTGAGTCATATCAAACAGCTAATGCGATGATAGTTGTACAGAATGTTAAAAGGTAATCTTACTAAATTACACTTTGTATTATATTTATTCAAAAAAGCAAATGGAAGCAACGTCTTTGAATAAACTTGTATAAAGATATAGTCAAAGTCAGAGATGACCTTTCAGACTTAATTTTTAGGGAAATTTGAACATCTATATTCTAATGTCATTTCAGGGAGATCACGTGATGTGATGGAAAGCTCTAGAAACAGATGGATCTTGTAGTTAGAGCATTTTGTCAGCCACTATTTCCAGGCTCAACTGTGAACTTTTCATCTCAAATTCTTTTTAGAAAGAAAAAATTCTGGCAGCATCGACCAGTTCTGACAAACTTTACAGACACAAATGAAAATTCTACAGGAATGTTGGAAAATCGGAGGAAACGTGAGGTTGACGGTGGAGAGGTATGAAACTGACGTAGCACTGTGGAAAGGCAAACGTCTTTTCAAATGTGATTAAATTTAAGCCTCACACACCCACATAAACATACACACATTCTCTCACTCACTCACTCACACACACACTCACACACTCACTCACTCACACACTACCTGCCAAAAGCCCCGTAGGTGTTGACGATGCGCAGTGGGTCAAAGGAGGTGTTCATCACCTGCCGGGAGCTGAGCAGGTTCATCACCACGGGAACACTCAGATAACCAATCAGAACGGCCAAAGAGATGTTCACCACCCGACGCATCATCATACCTGGCGCACACACACACACACACACACACACACACACACACACACACACACACACACACACACACACACACACACACACACACACACACACACACACACACACACACACACACACACACACACACACACACACACACACACACACACACACACACACACCACTTTCATTGTAGTTTGTGTTGTGGTCTTCAGTTGTGTTTTATAGGTTCCTTCAAAAGAACAAGCCTACTTTCCTTTCTTAGGTTGAATATATTTAACTGTTTGTATTTATTTGTGTTGTATAATCTGTTGTGGCGTCTGTTTATCCATCACACACCACCTACAATGTTTTCAGGTACATAGCACGTAGCAGGGATTAATATCATCAATCTCTTAGCGAAAGCAGTTGCTGCAGTGTTCCACTGTTTATTTACACATTGTTGAGCTGTGTAATCCCAGATTTCCAAATGATTTCCAGAGAAAAACTGTGACATTTGATACTGTCTAAAAATTCAGAGGGAGGGACTCATCATTTTGAGGGGGGCTGATGCGACAGAGTCAGTGCTACAAAGAGCGTATAGTGAGTGTGTGTTTATATGTGTGCGATCACTTTAACACTTCCCCAGTGGAAAAGGTTTGGCCTGTTAGATCATGGGACGGCTGCTATTGACAAATGTTGGCTGAGGCTGCATCAGTTCCTTCCTACCTGTTCTGCGGGCCTGCTTATCCCGTGCATGGTAAAGACATCAACACAATCCAACTAAAACTTTTCACAAAGACATTCTGGGTCTGTTCAAATGATTAAAACATACATAGACTTTAGGTAAAAGCCTATTTTATATTCAACTTCCTCCAACTAAGTAAAGAAACTAATGGGTCCAATGAGACCAATTAGAGAGGCAATGCTTGCTCTTTTAAGAAGTCTGCACCATAAAAAATGTAAGCCACATCACATTAACTTCCAATAAACCATATGTCAGACTTTTCCCAGCTACTCAGGTGCCTAAGTGCTAATCCCTCATCTTCCCTTAATTCCCTCTCTGGTACGACCCAACTTTACTATTAACTTCTATTGTAAGAAATACCAGCGTTATATCCTTTTCAGAGTCAGCCTGTTTCATTTCAAACAGGGGAGGAAATTCTGCCGTTGACATACCCTTAGTAGGTCTGGGGGTGCGTCCAGCTGCATCCTCACTCTGTATCTTCAGCACGGCATTCTTGGCTCCCCCACCAGAGCGAAACAGGACGCCAAGAGATGCGTCGTCAAAACACGCAAGACTGGGAACAATGGTCAACCAGTTGAGGAAACTGAGATTCCCACTCACTATCAGAACCACCTAAAGCACAGAAGACAAGGGACAGAACACACAAAATATTTTGAAATGTTTCGTCATCAAACAAGTGTTGGGGTAATTATATTGCATGACTTAAGAAAAGTCGTCCTCAGGTCACACTTGGTACACAGTTGTACATGATGCACAAATCACATTAAAGCGCACAGCAACGGGTGACGAATAAAAACTATAAATTTAATAAACATCCCCTTTAAAAAAACTTTTTTTAAACAAACAAATGATGTGCAACCTGTGGCTCAGGTGGAAGAACGGTCTGTCTACTGATTCCTGGGGAGGCTCAATCCTCAGCTCTGCATTGGTACACGAATTGCTGTGCTGAACATGTTGAATGAATGTCCAAACTGCAATAAGAGCTGATCAAAACTTCCACGAGTGTGACATGTCCACTGTTAGATGTACATATCTGGTTCATGTGACTCAGAAATGATCAACCCATGACATCTGACACTCCACCACATGAAGAGAGGTGTGATATTTCAAAATCGTGAACATACAGGTGCTTTAATTCCGCTAGCCTATAATTCAAATGTGACTCGCACCATTTTCCATCATGTATAAAATCTCACAAATTGTTTTGCAAGTCAAATTAATTACAAGACTTAAATAAAACACTTAATTATTGAGCTAACAGTTTCTTCCCACGGTTCTGGTCAGAAAAATATATATATAAAAACAAAACAAAACACAAAACCCAAGTGGAAAAGGTTTGCGTTACCTGGAAAAGGATCTGGATTGCTCCATTGAACAGGCACATCCGCCTGCCTAGGAAGGTAAAGAACGGGACGATGAGTTCAATGAAGTGGTTGGACAGTGTCTCGAAGCGATGGAACCACCACGGGGAGCGGTGCATGTAGTAGGACATGGGGTTGGGGACCGGCTGGGTCTGAAAGAAATGGAGAGGCCAAGAACAGAAAGAAGAGCTGAAGTTCAGTCTTTGAAGTCCTTATTGACGCAGTCTTATCATGAGGGAGTTATTGAGAAAATCATTAGTTTGACCTGAAGAAAGTCTGCACAGGAATAGAATCTGTGTCTGGTCTGCAGCAGTTTCTAAACACAAACTGCTTCTTCTGCCCAAGATGGACATTTTCTCTGCTTTGCTTTGGCACCAATCTCCTGTCTCAGCCCAGGATGGAGGAAACGCTATGGTGCCACACCTTGAGAGAAACATTTCCACGACTAAATAAAGATGAAGCTTTATTTAAAATGAACGCAACTCCACCTACACACACAAAAAACACAAGTCTGAAGTTTCATACAGAGCTGTGCAGTGTACGTATGATTGAGTGTGTGTGCGTTAGGTGGTTACACGTAACCATGCAATGGCTGTCCGGTGAGGTGTTGAAGAATAAATATAGCACAGAAAAGGCAGGTTTACAAAATGAAAAATAGCTGGCACGCTGGTCAATCCTCTTTTATTGTTTTTATGGGGGTCGAAGGGGGAAAAAAAAAAAAAAAAAAAAAAAAAAAAAGAGTAATTTAACCTATAGTGAACCAAAATACTGCTGGAAATCCATGGGCAAAGAGCCTGCGACCTCAGACAACCAAACAACCCCACCTGGCCTCGCAGCGTTACAACAAGCAGACCAAAGCAAACACCAACTGCTGAAACACACCTATGCAGTCCCCTGAGAGTCAGGACAGGAAGAGATCTGCAGTCTCTCTGCTGCTCTGAAAGGCAGCAGTGTGTCGGGGGGGTTAATAAGGCTTCACCTGGCGCCAGTGGCTTCCACAGCTACCTCTGTATGTGTGTGCACCCCCTAAGGCCGCTGACAGCTGAGGTCGGAGTGGGTCAACTCACACAGCATAAAATAAAATCCATTTAGTAATGCGATTTGACTGATTACAGCACATTTTTTAATAGACCTCATATAATTACCTCTTCAACAGCTCCGAGTACCTGTCGCCACGTAATGAGAATTCCCATTTAAAGCATTTGACTCTCCCACTTCTTCCCATTTCTCAGTTCGACCTACATAATACGAAGAGACCAAGCTCCACGTAACGAGATTCAGCAGCCGACCTCCCCGCCCTCACCCTGGTGCTACGCTTCACCCAGCCCTTGCTCCCAACCCCCTGGTGGACTGAGAAGCACTCTACTCTGTTCGACGGATGAGACTTATTTCAGAAACTTTGGAGGGAAATTCCAGATTTGACAAAATGCTGTCACTTATATTAAATCATGAGCAGTCGTTCCTTCATTTCAAGTTAGCTGTATGGGAGTCATAAGGTGTGGAAGCCATAATATACAGTATGTTTTGTCAATAAACACTTGTCAAGAGTGTGGAGGAGCCAGGCTTAAATTTAGCCAACAGTCTTTTGGAAACACACACACAAAGAAATACACAAGTACAGAAATAACAAGAAAACCCCATAAAAAAAAAATATCCAAATGTGAGTAAAGCCTTAAGCTTTCATTCACCTTGCTCCCCCAACTCCTTATAATCAGAATAATCAGGTGATGAGTAACCAGTCAGATCTCGGCATGACCAGTCAATCAAATTGTCCTGTTTCTTTCCCCTCATCTCATCTCTGCGCCTTCATCCTCTCCTCTACCCGTCGACCATGACCAGTGCCTCGCCACGCAGGGGGACACAGCTTCACTCAGCCTCACATATGATTACATCACAATGGGGTCTAATCACCAAAGATTTACTTTTCCTCTCTTGATTTGCGCGGGGCAATAAAAGGTTTATTTGTTAATCGTAAAGGAGTCTCTCCTGATCGAAGTGTATAAAAGCACAGCACAGTAAATTGGAAGCCACGCCATGCTGATTTACATTCTGCTGACACTCTGATCTTACGAAGGTTCAACAAGTGCAAATGCTTCCAACGTAGAGGGTCAACATTTTTCCTGCAGTTCTGTTTTACTGCTGTTTTTGTGCTCTATTTAAAATATGAACTTTATAGGCAATGTAACTTAGACTTTCATTGGAATTTAAAACTAAATTAAACGCTGCTCAATTATTTTTAGATTTTTTTTTTTTTTTATGAACTCTCATTGGAAGGCTCCGTGTATCCCAGAGTTTCCTTCACCACTGCATAATTATAGCAAGTCACTGGGCCTTAAATAATCACACTCATTTAGCCAGGTTTCAGTTTTAATGTCCTCTGCTGATATTTTTCTACATTTCGGAAATTGTCGATTACTCTTGATTGTGAATGCGTGCTTTTTACTGAATAATTTGCATTTCCTATTGAAGGTAAATCTAGGCATGTTATAAGCTGCCAAACTTATGAATTGCTTAAACTGGATTTTGAACCAATCTCCTTTCTCATCAGTACCTGAAACATCACATCCCAGTATCTGCCTTTGTACGTTTTCGACGTGATAAAAACAATCCTGGATGAATGGAACTATCAGTCCATCATCCTGGATGGTTGTCAGACCATGACTTTTGTCCAGACTGAATTCTCGCAGCCACTGCAAGGTATAATGTCATGAGCTTGAGTTAAGCGTACTGAATGTGAAGCATATAAGCAGTAACATTTTAAGCATGGAGTCGTGAAATGCAGATGGTAGCATTTAGTGCGCAGTACCATAGTGGCCATATCAGTTAACTAAAAATGTATGAGTTTATTTGGTTTCCCTGCATTTAAAGCAGAAAGTACTGTCTGGAGGTTAGCTGTATTTCTGAAGTATTTAATTCTCTGTGTTGTTACTCTTCATACTCCTCACCATCTTTTGGCCTTTAACTTCTTAAAATAAATATTCACGTGGTCCAACATCATATTCTGGACATGCCAAAAAGGTCAAGTTCAATCCAAAATTGATTTTCCCTGTTTAAGACATTTGATTAATTATCAGATATGGCGCATTTATTCACACATAATTGACCTAATAAATGTGCAGTGGAAAAGATTCGCCCCATCTCATTTTTCAGTTTGAGGATCACTGGGCTATTACTCTTCATGGCATTAGCAATGCTAACGTCACTCTTACCATGGGAAGTGAAAACACTGGAATAAATTTGTCTCACAGAAACAAAGAACCAAAAAGATTTCCCTAAACGGCATGGAGAGGAAACTAAGAAAACCTTAGCGCTTCAATTCATATTTGAAGGATATAGCCGATTATTGTCTTCTATAAATAGCACATTATAATCCTAAACTGCGCCTCGTCGAGCCAGTGCGTTACAGTATGTAAGTCATAGCCATTATATTCTGGTATCCTGCATTCTTGATGTGTGTTTGTTGTGTGTTATTGACTAACACAGAGCAGTGTGGGTCAGAGTGGTTGAACATCCCACAGGGAAAAACAAACACTAGGCTTACATAAACTTGCCTCTCTGTGGGAGGCTGATTTATTGAAAGCCTCAACGGCGGTTACTGTAATGTGCTGCCCTGGTGTGGTTAGCCTAATGTGAGTTCATTACAGTCATGTCATCACTCTGCGCACAAAGCTGTGGCACAATGTTGCTGTGTCTCTGGATCAATCTGAGACATTAAGATGGTTGAAGAAAACAGGCCTCTGGGGAATGGAGACACTAGACCTTAGGTGGACAATCTGCAGGTGACACAGCCTCGATTACTTGATACTGACAGAAGAAGTTCTTTTATGTGGCGTTGCTGCTCGTCACAGGTCAGTGAACAGCTTTGGAGATTCATGCTGAGAAAATGTTTTTTTCATTTCTAGTGTTCAGTAATTCAGGGTTCAATATCCTGCTCCAGGACGCCTTGACATGCAGACTACAGGAGCTGGGGATTGAACCACTGAGCTTTACCAAACTGTTCTACCTCTTGAGCCGCAGCCTTACATCAGCCATGACGAGTTGAGGACCGAGTGCTCTGCACAGGAAACGTAAATGCTTTCCTGACACGTTCCAAAACACATATATGGTAACAATGGTTCAGAAGTCTGTGTGATCTCATAGCAACTTTCGCCTCATTGTTTTGGATACAAGAATGTGATCGATGATGGTTTAAATTCCACGTAGCCAGCAACGTGCTGGTTACAAGAGGAGAATATGAATTAGCCTTTCCCTCCTGAGGTGGTGAAGTTAGAAAGATGCGAGCTACTGAATCCCTGTAGCCAGCTGCTAATCTCAGGCAACATTAATCATCATTAGCACATCACACCCAAATCTCTGACTGACTCTAGCTGAGTTGCACTGTGAGTAATGCATGTGTTGATCTGGACTCTTCACTCTTTATGATGCTTTCCTTGGCCAGACTGTGGTCTGGGATCAGTTTGTGGTGACACAGAGAGCTCCAGGGGTCAGACCGGACAAAGCTCAATATGATTAAATATTAATCAATTGAATGAGTTTACGATGGACAGCAGGACATGAAGAGTGATCATGCCTGACACACAGATCAGAGAAGCCAGTGCAAGGTGGAGAAACAGCTACAGACATCACAGGTACACACCTCATAGTGGTAGTCCATGCAGGTGAGGTCTCGCCAGCATTTGTCCCCTCTGATTTTAATAAGGCCCTGGAAAAGATAAAGAATGATAATGTAATGAACTGTATTCATACGGCACTTTTGTTGACAATGTACAAAGTGTTTTACTAAAAGATATGAAACCAGATAAGAAAACGCAGCTTTGATCCGTAAAGGAAGTTAAAAACAACATGATTAGAGAATCAAAGAACATAATCATATATGCTGGATGCTTGCATTTCCTTTTAACTTTAAAGCAGGGGCCACTTGTGTGGAAGTTGTGAAGAAGAAGAATGCCTTTGTTGTCATTGTACCTTGTACGACAAAATTCAAATGTAATTCCTTGTGATGAAATTAGAAAATCTGATTCAGCCCCGAAGGCACATATCCAGCTGTTACAGAACAAAAGAAATAAAATGTGACTGGCTAGGCAGAAAAATGAAACACCTTTTTTTTTTTTTTTTTTGGTCATCAATGCACAAAAACTCTCATTAAAAGGAATAACTTCAAATAAAAAAGAGATAAACACATAAAAATGAGATTAAAGGAATCAGGAGGAATTTAACTTAAAAAGCTACAATGTGGTGACTGTGAAGGTCTGATGATTCAGACCTGCGGTAGCAAGATGACAACGTAAACGATTCTGACTTGAGTGTCATTTATTTATTTTTAACTGTATTTGTGATTAATCTGTGTTATAAGGGGGCACATGGATCGATGGGTAATAATGCCGTGTAAACAGTAAACGATATTGAGAAATTTGAGATTTATTGTGTTTAATATTTGGGAATTTGATCATTATTCGGTTATTTGTGCAGTCCTGACCTCACAGATGTGTAGCTCTCTGTCGCTCCTACAGGTAAAAACAAGAAGTGCACTAATATATCTAGATCTGAAGGGAACTCAACAGGACTAGAAGGAAAAATAACTAAAAATGTACCATAGGCCAAAAGCTGACAGCAGGTATTTCAGCTTTCATCACAAGTCAGCGAACACGCAAACTAAACAAAACCAAATTCAAAGTAGCTCACAAATATATATATTTCTATCTTAATAGAGAAAATGAAACAATCATGCCCCAAATTGCACAGTGCGTCCTTAGCCCTGTGCTTTGTTTTTGACGAAATTAAATAATCCATCCAGGACATGAGACTGTCAATACTGTTACATTACCCTATCATTCGGTTGGCAAGGGATGTGGAACAAACCCGATCTAACAAGATTTAGAAAAAACAGGCTGGCGGCAGCAGCTGCTGCCTGTCGAGATGTTGCAGTTAGAGAAGTTGCTCAAAATCAAATGCAATCATGAGATCCAGAAATGTCATCAATTAAAAGCTGACATTCAGATATCAGAGCAGTCCAAAGGCTCACCAGAGTGTGACATCAGCAGGTGTTACAGGCGTTACAGAATACCGCTTAGCATCAGAAGATGAGGGGGATTTTCACGGATACCGCATATTTCACTGTCACCTCAACAATGGACCTCACTTGAAATTAATCACTTGAAAGTTGTAATTTGTGAACACGTTTCTACCATTTCATTTTGACATTCATGCCATCATCAAAAAAAGGGCATGATATTTACTCTGGATGCCAGCAAAGAAAAGAGAATTTATTAACAAGATAGTATCAGAAGCCAAGGTATCATTTGAAGAAGTGGAGCCACTACATTGACAGGTGGGTAATAAAATGAGAAAATAAGCTTTTACTAGGAGCTGAGGAGGAGTGAGGGCCGGCTCTGACCTGCTCTGTGCTCCATCTTCATACTTAGACAGGTCACTGTGTGTGGCAGAGCCTGTCAATCGCTAAGTTTATGGTCTCTTTTCCTCTAAATGGGACCATCTTTTAAAAATGATGTTTTGAAGACTTGAAACTTAAGTCCAAGACCATAAACTCATTAAGAAAACATTTACTGAGCAAATAACTGAAGTGAGAGCCTTAGGGACATCTTCACATTCGATTCAAAACAATCTGGCTTCTATACACAACCAGCGGAGTCGCCAAAAGATGGCCATTAAATAGAATGCAGGTCTGATGCTCTTCATCGCTTGTGACGCAAAGCGTACGCTCACTCTTATATAGAGTCTGTGCTGCCAACACACCATGTGTGGAGCTCAATCCAAACACCTACCTCAGGAAACCCAACCTTGGTGTCAACTATGTAAAGAATATTTTACATATGGCCTACAGCCCGCATCTCATCGCAGCATCCAGAGTCAGCATTCACCTTAAACCGCTCTCTCTATGGGTGAGGCAAGCTCGTCAATAGACTGATGGTTTGCCTTTGTTTGCAATGCAGCCAACTTAACCAAACACCTTAATTCGAAGGCATCGTTAATTGGCGCGTTGATTGTTTGGTAAAGGTTTTAAAGTCACTGTCTGAGCACGAGTCTTCCCTTATTCCTAAATCCAATAGCGAAGTACAATGTGTTTAAGCCAACTGCCACAGCCACAATACATTGCAAGAGGCCATGTCTGTGGTGGGGCGAGGCTGATCCAACCTTGCAAAGTGGGCCAATGTAGTTGCTTGCAAAATGTTATTTTTTCAGAATTCCCCCCCCCCCCCCCCCCTGTCAAGTAAAAAAATACATATTAAGACGGCATATGAACATTCAGTCAGTTAAATCAGTTGTTATCATATATTTTCAGGGTGTGACTGCACTGCAGTCTACAGTGATATCGATATATATTAAATAAAAGGAATGGGAGGCTAAAGAACTGCAAGGCCGCAAATCAGTTAGCAAAGAAAGATGCAGCTTCTTAGCCTTGTGTGAGCCAGTATCTCACAATCAGGTGCTAATGACAACAAATTTAAAGGCATCCATGTAGCTTAATGTCCCACCACAGCGTTTTACTCTGATCGTGCCAATCGGGGGGCACAGATAAAAGTAACATGGTACTAAGTACACAATCTCATTTGCATCATATGTGACATCTGATATTTTTTTTTTCATTTGAATATCCAAAATCTGATCCGCCAAAGCTGTGCGGGAAAAGTCACGAGACCAAGTTTTATTCAGTCTGCTGAGCAGAGAGTCAGTAAAGGGAAGATATGGCACCAGCAATTTCCATAATCTTATTTGAGTATATTTGAGTTTGAGACCAACAGATGCCACTGTGACTGTATGCACCAAGCTGTCAGGACAAATAAAGGGGCATGTAAACAGTAGCCAGTGAGCCTTAGTAATGCATCATTTCACTCATTTTCTTTAACCCAGGGCTCCTTTCAAGCTCATGTTAGGGCAGATCAGTTACTGAAGGACTGTATGTCTCCAGTCAAATATTGTAGATAAAACAAAAGGAACTTTGCCATCATAATCTCATGTAATATCTAATAATGTTCAGTAAACCTTTACCTAGGAAAAAAATAAAACAGCAGAACCTAAAACCAACAATTTACTAACTTACTCTTTGACAGTGTGTTTCCTTTGTTTATGGTGATGTGTCTGGAGGTGACTTCTTCACTAAAACACCAACTGAATGTTATTTTGGCCTTGAAGTTGTGGATGTCGGAAATTCTTGCCAGTACTCGAACGCAGCTTTGTTACAAATTACCCCAAAAATTAAATGAGAGATCAGGTTTATCAGACAATCCCACTAGAACAGATGGTGCTCTATCTATTAAATCTGTTAATTGACTGCATAACATGGTACAGAAAACACACAAACTTTTCATGTCTTACTGAAACTCTCACTTCAGTTTCTTCTACATTGATGAAGACATATTCTTGCAGTTGATGAAGTGTTTTAAAACAAGAAGCACATAACTTTCAACAAAACTCCACATATCAGGGAATAATCCGAAAAGTCTGGACTTTTCAACTGTAATCTAGAGCTGAGGTGCTGCAGCTCTCTTCATGCTCCTAATAGGAAAAAACCCCACTGGGTTTGTGGTAACTGCAGTGATTGGCAGATAAAACCCAGTCGGTGGTCTGAAATTCACCATGGAAACTGTCAAACAACCAGACGTGTTGTTTAGCCGACCATATATTTGGGTTGGATTTCCAAATACTGGCAGGGTTTTATAGCAAAGCTCAGCTCCAAAAGTAACGGTCTAAAATGAGGAGCACAAACACTGGAATATCCAAGGGAATTATGCTATTGAGAAATAGTTTCATTTCTTCACACTGCCTTGCTGGATGTATTCCGATATGAGTGCGTGTCTGTGTTTGCCTCTCCTGAGACAGAAATATCCACGTCTGTGCAGGGTCTCCCCACGGGAAATGTGTTAGTCAAGGTGCTGCTGGCAGTGAAGGGCTTTCAGAGACACTGAAACATTTAATTTCAGTAGTTTTGATTGTGTTTGACAAAGTCAATGACCGCTTTGAGGAGCTCAACGCACAGACAAAGTCAGCAGAAAGCAAGAAGGACAAGTTGATAAAATAATAAAAAGCTTTAAAAAGCTATGAGAAATGCATTTTTTGTGTTGTAATGGTCATGACCCTCGGCAATGTTTTTGACTCTGTTCAGCTGCAGTATGCACTGTGTATATTTCTAAAATGTTTTACTCACAGCTCCTAGCATGATGCGGACAATGAGCCATCTGAAGGTCCAGATGCAAATGAGTGAGGGGGGGCAGCTGCGGGGCACCTGCGACAGAGTCCAGACTGGACACAAGAAAATGGCCAGAAAGGCTGTCTCCAACAGCTGACTCTCCCAACCTGGACACATCAGGTTAAATGTTAAGGTCTTTTCTCAACGTTTATGTATGTGTGTGTGTGTGTGTGTATATATATATATAGTAGCAGTCCAAAGTTTGGACACACCTTCCTATTCATTTGAATGGGAAAGTGGTTCCAAACTTTCAACTGGTACTGTGTACATTCACATGCATATGGTGTGGCCCGTGGTGCTTTAAAGGAAAACCAAGAGCATAAAAGATGGACAGATCCACAGAGTGGAGGATAAAAGGAAGGATCCAGCTTTCTCTGAACTCTGCTCTTTGCCTATAATTTGGGGTATATATTTGTTAAATACTGGTACTTGCAGCGCATATTAATGACATAAACACACTGGATCTATTGGACGTGTTTAACCACAGAGTAACCTGTAACCACTTAATAACTTATCATAGACATATGACAGTGGCCTTTGTTCAGCAGAAACCCATGCCTTTCATCCCAAGGGCGACATTATTCCAGCGTTGTTGTGGTGTTTTAGTGTAGACCAAAGTGGTTCAACTGACCCGCACACCATTTCTGCTATTCCTGGAACCATGTACCCAGCATGACTAAAACCAAATCCAATATAATTTGATTATATTCAAGTTTTCTTTAATAAATGCAATTTTGTAGCTTTGAGAGGGTTTGAGTGAGTGAACAGATTCTGCCACTAATGACGCAAACAGCACAAACCCCTGGCCTCTGGTTTGTAGTCTAGACTTGGGAACAATTGGAGGAGCTCAGTCTGCAGACTAAAAGTTGCCCTGTCAGCCATTGGGTGATAGTAGGTCCAAAAAGAAAAGAGGGAGCGCGGGAAAAAGACAGTGCGAGTGAGAGAAAAAGAAAAAAAAATAAAATAAAAATGTTTTTAAACGAGAGAAATAGAAGCCGCAGCTTCTAACCACAGACATCAGCCTGGCGTCTCTGACTACAAAGTGTCATTAACTAGTCAGAGAGCTGTCACTGACCTCCCCACTTATCTGCGCCAGCGCCCGACTTGTAGCCTCCTCCTTATACTTTATACTTTTCTCTCTGTCCTCCTCCTCTAACGTTACTTTCATAAGGTTTACTGGGTTCACCAACTTAGAGGTAATGTACTGTATCTCAGTGAACTTCAGCTCTGTCAGGAACTGAGTTTTGATTCAATAACTGGCTGCAAACACTCACCAGAAAGTGTGATTCACAAGCATGGGTAGATTTCTGGGCAGCGATTATACTGTACAATGATTATCAACTTAAAGTTGAACTTTAACTGATCTTGTCTCTCTCATATAAAATCATGTCTCTAGGACAGCCTTTTTCCTCCTGAGGAATAATGTTAAAATCAGAAACATCCTGTCTCATCAAAAGGATGCAGAAAAACTAGTCCATGCATTTTTTTTTTAAATTCTAGATTGGACTACTGCAATTCATTACTATTGGATGTCCCGACCAATCTATGAAAAGCCTTCATTTGATTCAGACTGATGCCACGCAAATATTAACAGGAACTTGAAAAAGAGATCTAATTTCTCCTGTGTCAGCTTCTACTCACTGGTACTTCTCTGTGGTAAGATTCAAAAAAGAACTTAAAATCCTTCTCCTAACATCTAACAGGTCTTATGACGAAGCCCCATCACATCTCAGAGACCCTGAACCATCACTTATTTATTCCTTAGTTATGATTTGATTTGTTATGATTTAGTGCTGTATAAATAAGTTTGATTTGATCAATGACTCTACATCTACATGATTACAAATGATAAAGTGATGTTTTTTTGTTTGTTTTTATTTGGATTCAATTCCAAAGAATCCCAGCCTTCCTGGAATTAAGAATTAGAAATACACTGCCCTATATATATATATATATATATATATATTTGATCTTGAGTTTCTACTCTGAAACTAGTCTTTAAAAAAAAAACAAAAAACAACAGCCTGCAGCCATGGAACCAAGTGAAATAAGTGTTGTATCTGGCGTCCGCAGACCACAAACCACTTCAGTCTCCTCAGATTGTGAGGCGAAAAGAGAGGACCAGCTGCAAATATTTGTGACCTTGCTGACAGTCAAAATATTGACTGAGTGTCACGCGCTTGAGTGCCAGAGCGAGGAAGAGAGGGCCACCCGTGTCCGAAGCCTGGTGAACCTGACCATGAGGGGCCTTCCTGACACAACTGACGACAACTCTCCAGATATGAAACACATCACGAAGACAGGCAAGGCCATCCTGATCGACCTGCAGAAGAAGCTCTGCGACAGACGTCTGCTGGAGTCTGCCATTTTACTACAGGACCCAGTCGTAGATGCAGCCATCGTACAGTCGTTGCAAAGTCAAGTCAAATGCCTCTTGGCCAGGCCTCCGGAGAGAAACACGCCCAGCGCTCTGTGGAAGGATGTGCTGCAGGTGGTGGCCCTCATGGCAGGCCTACTCCTCACCCTGGTTATGTTAATGGTCATCCCATAAAGCTTCAGCAACAGCAGAAGAAGCTGCTTCTCGTCTCTCTCTCCCACTTTCTTACCCCCTAAGCTCTGAGCCTCTTTCACCCTCCCCTCCCCCAACACTCCTCAACTCCTCTCCAAACTCTACAATATTGAGATGTTTAATTTTGCGCTACACATAAACCAGCTATTAAGTGTCTTATGTCAATTATCTGCTTTTTTAATGTATTTCTCCTGCATTAATCATAAATAATCCGATTTAAGTTGATATTTTTCCCCATTCTGTTTCAAAACAAACACACAAGCAATTAGTTGAAGCTTGTCAAAGTGCACTTCAGACATATCTGGAGAGTACCAGTTAATCAACATTTGTTCATTTTGCATCTCCATTTTCATCAAGCGTTTTGTTCAACCAAGACCCAACACCAATGCTATTCACTTTGCAATGAACCAAAGAAATATCAAATTTTGCATTTTTAAAATAAATATTGAACTTTTTAAATATGCTATAATACAATACATTTGATCTTCTGGGTAAACAGTTATGATTGGAAATATTGTAATTGAAAACATGGGCAGATCCACATGCAGTCCATACTCTAACCTCCCTAGAGCTCCAGTAACAACAGTTCAATACAAAGAGAGGTTCACAAAAAACAAACAAGGAGCTGCAGAGGAAAACAGCTTTTTGTTTTTTTTTTTGATGATACAAAAAGCCCCATGATGTCTGAGTTTTGGTAGTAAAGTAGATATGTACGCATATGCACTTTGCGCTTAAATTGAATGAATAACTAGCTGGCTACAGGGGGACTGCTCTTTGAGAACAGTGAAAAGTGTCCAAACCTTAGTGTTTAACATAAATATTTTGCCTCTAATCCACTTCTTCTATTCGACACAGAAAATGGGAGACAGCGTTCCTGCATTCTGGAAGTCACTGTATGATGTTCACGAAGTTCACTTACCAAAGGAATACCTAAGAGTAAGAAAAATAAAACAGAAAGAAAACCACAATATCAGAATTCTGATGCAGTCTTCCATGTGATCAAATAGCCAGGATGAACAAAATAAATTAACTTAAATTTACAATAACTTAAAAATGCAATAAATAATGCAATAAATAATTGATATGGTGACTTTTTTTTTTTTTAAAAGACCTCTTCATAATGAGCCATTTTAAAAGTAACATCTGGTTGGATGCTAACGCTATTTTTTTTTATTTTTAGAGAGTTACAGGTGAAGTCACCACATTTAAGCAAACAGTATGAATTGAAATTGTGGGCCAACCAGAGCATGGGTGTGAAGGAAAGGCATTCAGCTTAAAAAAAAACTGCTATACACATGAAAATAAAATAAATCTTTCCTCTGCATTTGTTTTTGTTGGGAAAGTGTAGAAACAAACTCAATTAGCTGCTAATGAACTCAGTTGTATATGAGCAGAAAGCAGTGCCTCACCAGAGCTGCCCCACGTTGACCAGCGAGTGGTATAGCACCCACAACGTCGCCATGATCACCATGTTGGCCATTCCTGTCACCAGCACAAACGTAGACAGAGCCATCCCCACCAGGGCGATGCCATCCAGGTTGGCGTCTATGTCGTCCCAGTCCAAGAACCAAAGAACGGACGGCGTGTACGCCAAGGCTGCCATGCCTATCTTCCCTCCCACAAAGCGCTTGACGCTGTTGAGGTAGCTCTTGCAGGGCATCAGACCGTGCTCACCAATCAGCTGTTTGTTCTGGTTGAATGCAACGCTGAACGCCACCACTACAGAGGCGGAGGCAAAGAACACACGATGGAGTATCAAAGAAACACAATTCACGACTGCACAAAATTTTGTCTAAACTTCATTTGAAGTTATATTTTAAAATGTGGCTCCTATGTCTTTGCCACCGTTATTTTGAGAGGAAGGTGAACTAACAGTAAGACCTGCGTGAAATGAAATGAAGGCAAACACCAAAGTCTGAAGAATGAATGACACGGTGGCCCTGAAGGATCATCATTCTTTTTGCAGCAGTTGTCAGTAATTGTTTGCCAGTCAGTCCATCCAGGTGTTCTCTACTCTGCTCATCCATCCGGGGTGATGTGTCCCTGAGAGCTGCATCTGATTGTGCCGTTGGTATTTACAGCACATGTTGTCAAATTTATGTAGAACATTTCTGAATCAACTCGGGTTTTGTTTTCAATCTAAATCTACGAAGTTGTGTTGAACTCTCTGGGCCACCGTACCAACATCTTCACAGAGACAGGCTGTCACTTAGTCACAATGTGATGAAATACAACTTTGTTTAGGAAAGCACAACACGTGAGAAGCATATCTACTAAAATACTGAATGTCTTCTCCCACAGCAGACAGAAGTTGACTGCGGTTTTAAAGTAACAACCGTAAGTTCAACACACTTACAGTAAATAAAGGCGACGGAGCGCAGCAGCACGATCCGGGTCAGCCAGTAAGTCCCGGTCTGAAGGGAGTCAGGTCTCTGTCCGGTCTTTGTGCCCGTTCTGGACTCTGCTCCATGTTCACATGTGTCTGCGGAGTCTGTCTGTGTCTTTCTGCCGTCCACCCGTCTCCTCCGCACGGAGCTCTGTGGACCCTCACTGTTCACCGCCATGTTAACTAGGCTGGCGGTCACGTGACTCGACTGACGCGGAAGTGCATTATTATTAATATATGCAGTCTCATATGGCCGTAGTATTGATTTTTTATGCAAGAGTGAAACCAATTTCACAGACATTTGAATAACACTGAAAATGTAATAAATAATAAGTACTGCAATAAAATTAATTATATGGATGGTGCGGTGATGATTTGTTTTTATAAGTTAGCCTACAGGCTTTACGATATGTTCAGTAATTTCAATGTCTTAAATTTATTTAAAGTTGAATATTTTGGGGTTCCAGAAATTGCACCATAATATAATATATGAACGTTTTACTTGCTGTGTCACGTGATGATGATGATCTGAAGCAATTCTAAATGTTAGTGGGCATTTTAATGAATAGCCTACAGGCATTTTGTGTATTAAATATCCAAATACTTTTGTCAGCTAAATATTCAAAAGAAATGCTGCATACATGGAATTTTTTCTCTTGAACTTGAGAAATCAAAACCAGCCATAGCATTATTCATCCAGATGAGCCTACTATAGAAGCAGTCCCAAATGTGAAATTGTAAATAACGATTAATATCGATCCTCACACTACCCCTAAAAACGTCTATCCCGAAAAGGAGGAACTCTGGTGGTCAAAATTTGCGAAGGCCAATAAGATACGAGGGGTGGAGAGATGCAAGTGCTGAAGAGGGTTAAAGAGCAAAAAAAGAAAACTGAAGTTCGTCAAACTGTGTCAGAGGAAAGGATTAGCAAGGTCCATGCAAGAAATGTGGGATTGACGTCAATCGGGTTTCCCAAAGGGCTGCGCGTCTTTACGCACCGGAGAGGTCTGCGGGAATTTGGGCGGCGGTGAAACTTTATCGCAGTTTTGACAAACATGACAGAAGAGGTGAAGCCATTGATGGAGCATCCATGCAGTCCAGCAGGCAGCGACCGCTCCATGTCCCCTGCTGGGTCAGATCCAGGGTCGGACGCGCCAGGTACCGGGTCCGGCATTACGCACCGTCCGGAGAGCAGCGCGGAGGACGAGCGGTTCCCGCCTTGCATTCGAGATGCGGTGTCGCAGGTGCTGAAAGGTTACGACTGGTCGCTGGTGCCGATGCATAGTCACGGGGAGAGAGGGCTGAAAAACAAACCTCACGTGAAACGACCGATGAACGCGTTCATGGTGTGGGCCCAGGCGGCGCGCAGGAAACTGGCAGACCAGTATCCTCATCTGCACAACGCAGAGCTCAGTAAGACTCTGGGCAAACTGTGGCGGTGAGTACTGCAGCTGCAGATCAGGAGCCGACCACACTTTGTTTCCAACCCAAACTTTGTTTTCTTTGCAATGAATTTCAATTTCCAAACTAAGTAACAAAATTACTGAAGTCATATTCAACTTAACTTAACTCGTGTAATATCAGCCATGTTAATGAAAGACACATAACAAACAAAAAAAGGAGAAATAACTGCTCTATTTTCAATTTAAGTGATTGACCTCCATTGGTCGGTTTCTGCTGTTCGAATGAAGAACAGAAAAAACTGCATTTGAGGAGATTTATTTAAACGTTTCAGTCTCTCAAAAAATAGCAGTAGTGCAACTGCCAAAAATAAACAAGCAAATAAATAAATAAATTAGGAGAGTTTAGTAAAAACATTGAAAGTAAAAGTGCAAATTAGCCTCTGAGTGATTGACATCAATGTGAATTATGATTACTGGATGTTTCTTCCTTGTGCTTAATATAGCACCTGTTGCAGCTGGTCAAGATGGGGCATATCTGAACTATTTAATACTGTTGGATGGTTTCATCTGTAACTGTGGATCTTATTTAGGAGATTTTTTTAAGAGTCATGCTGTTTTTCAATAACGACTAAAGAGGAAACAAGTCAACATCTAACTGTTTGGAGTGAACATATTCTGTAAGACAAAAACATTTTGCAGTAGTTAAATGAACTTCCACTAATCCAATTACTCTCCTCTGCTTGTCAGGCTTCTTTCTGAAACAGAAAAACGTCCTTTTGTCGAGGAGGCAGAAAGGTTGAGGCTGCAGCACAAGAAAGACTACCCTGACTACAAGTACCAGCCTCGGAGACGCAAGAGCACCAAACCGGGTCAGCGGGACTACGGACCTGGTCCTGTCCAGCAGCAGTATCAGGAGGGATTGCATAAAACAGAACCTGGAGCAGTCAGGCTGGCTGGATCAGGGGATGGACACCATCACTGCCATCCAGACAAGACAGGTGAGATACACTTTTCAATAGGGCATGCATTACGATTGATCTCGCTTTTTTTCTTTCACCTTGAAGGTGTTTCTTTTGTTTTTCTTCCCCCCAGGTCAGTCACACGGACCGCCAACGCCTCCCACAACACCTAAAACTGACCTCCACAATGGAAGCAAACATGACACTCCCCCTCCCAGTCGGCAGAACATAGACTTCAGCAACGTGGATATCTCGGAGCTCAGCACCGACGTCATCGGCACTATCGATGGATTTGACGTTCATGAGTTCGACCAGTACCTTCCCTCTAACAATCCCAGCCCAGCAATTCTCACCCCTCCAGATACATGCAGCACACAGACCTACCCCCCTGGATCATTCATCCTACCCAGCATCCACTCTCACTCCCACACTATTTCCATTTGTACGCCCAAAACCTCTCTTGGCTCTTCCGCTGGAGTGCCACCGTCGGCTTTCAGTCACGACAGCAATGGGCCCCAAGAGGACATCAGCCACAAGCCTCAGATTAAAACCGAGCAGATGAGCCCAGGGCACTACAGCAGCTCCTCCTCCTCCACTCCTCCTCCACCACAACCAGAGTACACCTCCCTCAGCTCAGGTCCCTGCCCTTACCCCAGCTCCTCAACATCTTCGTCCAACCAGTGTGAACTTCAGGGCTCCACTTTCTACAGCACCTTCTCTGGATATCCGGCCAGTCTGTATCAGTACCCGTACTTCCACTCCTCGAGAAGGCCCTATGCTACATCTCTTATCAACAGCCTGGCTTTGGCACCACCTCCACACAGCCCTCCCTCGGCCTGGGAGCAGCCTCTCTACAAAACGGTCACCAAGCCTTGAGGGGGAGGATACAATAAAAATGGTCACAGAGACAAAAACTGTGCACACTGTGTGAAGTGTGAAGGAACACAAAAGACAATCAACAGAGATTTGCTGGCATTTCGTCTTAGAATGACTTATTTCCAAAGATTTAGAGCAGTTTGGATTTCAGAAGGACAGCTTTTAGCAGCTATTGGCCAAATGGCTCATATTGTATGTCAATGTCATGTTACAATCTTTCATTTTCATGAGGGGGGGTGGGGGGGTGGTTGAAAGAACAAAGATTCAGTGTTTTTCCTCTTTTCTGAAGACTCCAAGATGTCATTTATAACCCTGATGCCGACTAATATGTTCCATTAACACCAAATGGCTGGGTGTTGCAGATTTTATAGCAGTTTTTTCCACACTTAATCTGCCTGTGGTAAAACAGTTACCTTCCCCTCATTTTGATGGCATTCTGAAAGTTTTTTTTTTTTTTTTTTTTTTGTATATTTCAGATAAGTGAATGGTCTACACTATTCACTAAAGATAACTTAGCCAGCAAGTAAGCTTGTGGACCCTATCGGCAGATTGTATCGCTGTCTCATTTTTATTACAGAGGGGTGTTAATGAAAAAACAAGCGGTGGAATGAAAAATGTTTCCTACGTCATGGTAAAAAAAAAAAAAACATTGTTCTTCATTCCTTGAAATGTCTCTCAGCATTCTTGCTTACAGCTGTATGAATTAGTTCCACTCTCCTGTGTGCATACTAATTTTTAATTGCTACAGCTAGCAGGCCATAGTTAACTCTATGAAGCTACGGCTAGCATTTAGCTCGAAACAATCAGTTACAGCTGGCCTTACATCTAAATTTGAAATAGCACTTCGCTCTAACTTGAAAGCTTGAACTAGCAGCTAGCTCTAAGTTAAACGTATAAAAACCACAGCTAGCAGGCAGGAGCTAGTTGTTGAGGCCAGTTGTTTCCTGGAGGTTTGTGATAAGCTCTTGTTCTGATGTTTGTTTGTTTGTTTTCTTTGAGATGTAATCGATGAGATACAGCATATTTATCAGTGAGATTTGGAGATGTAGGCAGGCGAAATGTTTGTAAGTTTTACTTATGAGAGTGGCATTCTCGGTGAAGAAAAATGTCAGAGCATTAAATTTTAAAGCAAAGGAACGTCATGTCATCTTTCATTTCCTTTGTAAATCAAATTGTTCTATTATGTCTGTAGCTATAAAAAGATTAACATCAAATATCATGTGATCATCAAATGCCGTTTAGTTTAACCATTGCAGTGAATTTAATATATTTTCCTCCCTCTCGACATGCTTGAGGTCACATTAGGGTCCAATTTAGAGTCATAGCAATAAGCACAGGTTCAAATCCGATATCAGGGATTAAAGGCATGTTCTCTCCTGGATGGACTTCTGATTTCAGATTTCTGCTGAGTCATCCCTGGCTGCTGGTTCACTCTCAGTTCGCTCTCAGTCCAGCAGCTGCTCCTGTGGGCTTTCCTGGGGAGGGGATCAGATAATTTCACAGTCCCAGCTCTGGTTGGATTATTGACTACAGGGCAGCTGGTTTGGGTTTTGCAGATTCACTGTTGTTAATTAAGTGAGACTTCAGTGTGACTTCAGGAAGGTGTAATGAGTTAAAAAAAACAAAATCACCTCAAACAGCAAGTCCTATTATAAACTAAATTAGTATAAAAGACAAACATTTAGAACATAAAAACAACCAAACAATACATTTGGGGTTTTCTAAAAATAATCAGTTCAACTAATATGTTCTGAAGCAGCAGTTTTACTGTGACTAAATGCTGCTTGTGCCAGCACCTTTCTGACCATATTATCTTCGGGACAAACACGGGCTGAGCTGAGGTCCCACCCGCTTTTTAAGACTTCCTGTGCGGGTGCAATCTGGCTGCAGCCGCTCAGTGGCTCACTGTCTTTGCAGTTTGCCATGACAACCTGGGTGCCAACGCTAACACAGCAGCCAGACAGAAGCAACATTGATTTACCCATAAGGCCCTGGAGCCAGCATGTGTATGTGGAAGTTTGTGGAAGAGTGGCGAGATCATCAGGTGACATTTACACCAGCAGGCCTTCAGTCCTGCTGAGAGTGTGCAACTCCACACGTCTTTGGTCTGCCTCTCCAGTGACCGATGAGCGCCATCTGCAGTAATACGGAGCAGGAGAACGCCCTCATGCCTTTTACAAGTAGGACAAATGCTGCATCTGCCATGACTGTCTGCATATACATCCACAACAAACTAATTTTTAGTGATCCAGGAGTCCTAAAGTTGATAACCTCTTGCTGCATTGATTGCAGTTAAGGAAAGCATGGCCTCTATTTGGCTTGAAATCTGGGTGACCCTGGCAGCCACGGCATGTGTATCACTTCATTTTCATGATGTGTGACCCCAAAAACCTGGGACGCCCAAGTCCCAGGTTTTCCCTTCCTTTAAAAGCATCGTTATAAATATGCCTCCTCACTTCCTTGCCGCCGGCTGAAAAGATTGTTACCCCTGTGCATCTTGGCAGGTGTGAAGCAGGAGCTACAGGCCTATTCACCAAGGTTAGCATGAAGAGGGTAAAATGCTGTGCCTACTGATGTCTCAATGGCACATTCATTCATATCATTTTTTATATCAACAAACAAAATCTGAAAATGATAAATCCGCCTCCCAGTGTTACAGTCTACTTTATATTTACCCTGGAGCTCAAATTCTTTAGACAGTGCCCAATTTGCACGCCAGCGTCTGTATTATAGTCTTGAATATACCTACAACTTAAGTAGAAAAAACACGAACATCATCACGTGTTTCCAGAGAAATCTGGATGATTTCTAGCTCCCTCTGCTGGACAAAGGACATGCCACTATTTTTATTAAGCCTAAACAGTACGTTAGACATACTCTAAAAAATATATATAATACGTAATTTTTGCTCATGTAGTGAGTACATGTTATACAGAAATAATTCTGTTTATGTTAACCAAGGTCTTAGTTTGACAGCTTTGGTTGTCAAAGCTTAATTTTAGGTTTGATAACTTTGAACTCACTAAAGTAGCTCTTGTCTGATGATACCATATTGTCTTTGTAGGGCAGCACAATTAATTGAAATATAATTTTAATTATTTTGTGACAGACACCTTTTTTTTTTTTTTTTTTATAAGATAAAGTGCTACACCATTATGGTACATTGTTAGCACGTATTGTGACACCACGGCCTACAAATCCTATTCTCCAGACATTAAGGTTTGTTTGGTGAAAGACCCAATAACAATCCAATCATCATTTCAGTATTTTTCTCAATTTAAATACATTAAAAACATTATCCTCCTAGCTGAAATCACAAGTACAATAGACTCTCGTCGTGTCATGTATAGCAATGAATGCTATACATGACACGACTTTGACTGTATACTATACTGCCTATTTGCCAATAAATATAAGCATTAAATAAATGAAATAATTGTAGTTCTTACCAATCAGAATGATTGCCCTAGTAAAACCCAAGATTTAATAAACCTAGGGTGTTACTCCCTGTGTACTAAAAACACATGTGAAGCTGCTGAAATGTTGAACACAAATCAGACACCGTCATTTGATTTCAGACCCATCTGTATTGATGTTAAGATTTTTTTTTATAATGAAACAACCTATCACTGTGATTTCAGGATCAACACAACAGTGTGTCTTTAAAACAAGATGCAAAAAGTAAATCAAACAGCTGTTGAAGTGTCATATAAATTACAATCCTGTCACATTACAATCCTTTAAAGCAGCAGTAACGTTCTACGATGACTCAGTATGTTCAACAGTACAAATAAATACGAGAACAGCTGTCAGATTGAGGTTTGAAAAGAAACCTGTCTGGATGCAGATCAGCCACCTCCGGCTACGTTAACAGCGACGGTGATCACTGAGAGTTTGTATGTGTTTTTATGCATATTTGTTGTTAAAAGCACTTTGTAGATTTAGGTTTAACAGGGTGTCAGTGCCAGAGGTTCAACCTCACAGTGTTCCTCAACGAAAAAATAAATAATAACAAAAAAAATAATAATAAAATCACAATTCCACGCACACAGTAAGCCACTGTCATCAAAACTGTACATTCAATAAATTAACAATGCATTGTCTTTGTTAAGCAACCAGTGAAATGACTAGATTACATAATTACATTAGATTACAGGTAGAATGAACCGTTCACATGATGAAATCCTGGGGGAAGGGGGGGGTTTGCTGCGGGGGAAGGGTCCACAGGGCTGAGGAGACGGGGGTGGTTGACAGGTAATGTGTAGCACAAGGTTGATAGGCGCAGTAGGGATGCCACCATCGACCCTTTGGCCTCAGATCACCAGCATTTGACCCGATGAGGGGCCAGGAATCCATTTAGATTTTGAGTTTCCTACATTTATATAAGACTAGAGGACCTCTGTGTCATTCTCTTCTTTTTCTTCATCATGAATCATCCCAAAATGCCCACCCGTCCCCCAACCCCATCCCTTCTCATTCTCACCATGGTTTGTGGTTGCGCGAGGGGGTTGTCTCTGATCTGACTGAGACTGGCTTTTGGAGTTTTTAAGAGTTGGTTCTGTTTTCCTGCAGGCTTCAGGGCTTGTGTTTGAAATGGGCCTCCACTGCAGAAACAGAAAAATGCAATGAGGTAATGCAGTAATGCAGATAACGGGAGCAGCAATCGTGTTGCTTTTGCATGAATGTTACTGAGGGAGAACCACAGAGAATAAAGCGCAGCAGCTTTACCGTTGCACCAAAACACAAACTGATGAGTCTGAGTTTGCTCTGCAGAGACCTGCAGAATAAACGTTTACACATATGTTTTTCAGCAGAATCCTGCCAAAACTACTGAACCAAAAGGGGCGGTTGTCACACTTGGAGTCACCTCTATAGATGCCCCTTCAATCTTCAGTGGTATAAATGAAGAAGCCTTAATCTCAGTTTAGCGTTTTCAAAAGCTGCGGACTGTCAAATATGTCTGATGCACTCGTGACATTTGAGGACAGAAAACAAAAAGCACTTATTAGCATAACATATTCAAATTGTTGGCGGTCGATTCCACATTGTATCTGACAAGATACTGCAGAATCAGAGTCAGCTTTCATTTTCACGCCACACGCAACATAACACACGTGCTGCACTGAACATTGTCACTAAGAAAAAGCTTAAACTACAGCTCTAATTCAGACTTTTTTATTGTAACGATAGATTTATTATAAACTCGTTGTGTACTGCCAAGGTGTCTATTCCAGAAATGAAATGTAAATAATATAAAATATAACATAAAATAACATTTTATACCAACACTTACAATAGCAGCCACAAGTGAGCAAGATATGATTATTGTGACCAACCAACTGTATGTTTTGGGAAACAAGGTCTGGCTCTTGATGGAAAGTCTGAAACAGGCCCACTGAGAAATTTCGATCTATGACTTTGTACAATTTGGTGCGAATCCAGATAATACTGAGAGAACGGTTAGCTTTGGCAAAGGTGCGCGCTCCACTGAGTGCCATTTTAGTTGCTGAAACCTTCTGATTAACGACCTGTCGAGCCCCTGTACCTGCATACTCCTGTGGCCTCATAGGTCGATTGATGACCCTCTGGAAGGCGGCTATCCAATCACGTTGCTCGGCTTCTGTCTCGCAGGCAAACAGGAACTTCCTGTCTGGCGTGACGATGGTGATGCCGTGGTTCCAGTGGTAGCCCTGGGTAGATGGGGGCAAGCCGGCCAACACGGTGTAGCTGTTCTCCTTACTGCCGATGAACACCTCACCACGGGCGTAGGCATCCTGGGAAAGCAGGGTGAGGTGAGCGACCCTTGAATGCCGACTTATGTGTCAGAACAAAGCAAAAGCAGATCTCTTCTTACCAGAGGGTCTTTAAAATACATGAGTCTCCTGTCATCCATGGTAAACCACCTCTTTTTAAAGCCCTCTGTGTGCTGGGTCAAAGACAAAGAGAAGGAGGATGATGACATAAGGAAGCAGTAGACGTTGGTTTGGTTAGTTCACCACAAAAAGGGTGGTCACTATTTCAATCTGAGCGGGTGTGAATGAATGGATCGCCAACCGACCAGCAAAGCTCAGACAACTTTGTGCTAATTCTATTGGACACACAGCTAAAAGAAGATTAAAATAACATCTTTGAGCCCATTAAAAAATTGCAATGACTACTGAGGATAAACATGTTGTGGGATGGACACGGACATGGCTGTTCCACAGTCTGGCTATGAAAGAGAAAGCACATTGAAAAGTCTGTGATAGAGGGGGGAGATGATCCGTTGAGGCCTTTAAAAAATGACCGATACAGCCTTAAAATCTATCTTAAAGAGGATTGAGAAGAAGCTGAGGGAGGCCTAGACCAGGGTAATGTGAACCCCGACTCTGGAACCAGTCGTAAACTGGGCTGCAGCATCCTGGACCAATTACAGAGAATTATAGTAGTCGAGCTCCGAGGATGTAAGAGCATCAATGACTCTTTATGTTGATGTGAGGAAGGGATCTGTTTTATTGATGGTATGAGCCTGAAAGAATTTAACTCAGGCCTTTTCCTGTTTGTCAAGCTCGTAAGCAGAGTTGAAGATTATGGCTTAGGTTTGGTGTATGGCTTAATGTAGGTGGGAAGCTGGCCAAGGTTATTGATAAGCGAGATGCGGAGTCCGGTGGGCCAAAACAAACAATTTCCGATTTGTGCTTGTTTCGCTGGATGTGGTTTAGAGCCCAACGCTGCTATGTCCTAAACGTGGCCTCATCTGTCTATCCATGCATTCTCCACACTGCCTATCCCTGCAGGGTCACTGACACGGGGCAGGGCGGGGTGCATCCTGGACAGTGAGCCACTCCATCACAGCGTCGAACACATCGACACTTAAAGAGACAAACAACCCCAAGTCACCAATGAACCTGGACTGTGGGTGGAAGCTGAGCGACAAGTTCCGACACATTTTATACATTTATTTCCTGACTTACCCACTTCCTTTGCATTATCCTTGTGAAATATCAGATACTTTAACCCCATTAGGCCTAAAAAAAGACACTGAACTTACACAACCTGCAGTGGAACAGCTCTCAGTTTACTGACACACTGTGGCGCTGTGATGATGCAAGCGCTGCTAATAGACAAGGCCTCGTTTTAATGTGTCATGAGGCGGAAAGGCTGGAAACCACTGTATTACACCACTCAACCTTTGGACATTTTGGTCGGAGATGGGCCAAAGCAAGAGAGGAAACTAGGTTGTCATGAATCATTATTTTGATATAAAGACTTGGCAGGATCCGGTGAATGTAACCACTGCACAAACCTTTGGGCCTGTTTTCTCCATAAAACCTTCCTTCATGAAGTTTCTGGTGAGCTTGGGCACTAACTGGAGGATAAAAGAAAAAAGAATCACATGGAATAAGCATTATATATTAAATAATATTATTTCTTCTAGTATGATTTATATAAAATATATATTATTAGGTGATTTCACAATGATTCCAAGGTGAACCCCCAGAATATTATTCATTCTACATGAACACAATTTCTAATAATCAGACTTGTAGTCATATTTGTTCATGCGTTCACCAAATATACATGTGGTTCAGGATTGAAATGGTCATCCTCACCTCTTCATCACTCGCTCCAGGAAAAGCCACCTGCAGGTAGTGGAACCTGGCTGCTCGAATAGCGTTGAACCAGTCGACCATCTCCTGCAAGAAAACACACGTGCAAAATAAATAAAACACCACTGGTGCCCACATGTCCTGCTGCAAATGCACAATCACCCTTTTCACCAAATCTATTTTGGGGGTGTGAGCGAAGAATGTGAATTTATTTACAGTTTGTTTGTTTTTTTTTTTTAATCTCTGATGACAGTGAAGGTCTCAGGAGCAGTCGAGAGCACCGGTGCCTGGCGGATGCTGCAGCACTGTCGATAACTCCGCCACACAGCAAGAGTGACGGCGACACCGGACAAACCCGGTGAACTCATCAGCCTTCACTAACGTCTGCAAACCAGCAGATGGGGTAGTCGCTGGCTCTCACTCAATCTCCTGAATGGTAATTACTGTCCGTCTCTGTCTTCTTTCTAATCTTGTTGTCCCCTCCCTCCCCAAATCCACCCACATCTCTCTGAGTCAAACAGTAAACCTCTGATATGTAACAGACACACGTCCATGTTTTACTCCATTAACCTTGATCCTAACCCTGACACGATGCATTCCCCTCTCTTTACCATTACCAGGACACCTGAACGCCCCATGCTAACCTGAACCTGAATTGCCACTTAAAGTTCAGCACTTGCTTCTCCTTTAACCTGTCGAACCAACGCACATGAAAACAAATTAGAGATTCAGAATCTGTCTGCCATCTCTGCTGCTGGTCCATGCAGGAGCACAGGGAGGCTGGAGCCAATCCACCGGAAGACGTAAGGTTCACCGACAACAGGCCACCAGTCTACCAAAGGGCCAATAGACTGTATAGATCGATTTTAGAGTAAGTGTTTCACATGGACCTGCATGTGTTTGGCCTATGGGAGGAAGCCGGAGTACAGGAAGAACACGTAGACTCCACACAGGCTGGCTGCAGGCCGCTGGTCTGAACCCAGAGCCTTCTGCAGGGTGACACAGCTAACCATGCTCCAGCACAACACTGATACATGCTGCTCTGTTTTCCATCGGTGCTTCAGCGCAATCAACTTGAAATGAAGCATTGTCTGAGGCTAAAGTGCTGACTCTGAAACCACAACCCTTTTTTTAAAAAACATACTCCTCCAACATTCAAACAATAGGGCGCATTCACACAATTCACAGAATCTAGATGTTGACATCCTCAAATTAAAGCGAAGTCAGCAGTTGAATTTTTTTTTTTTTTTAGCACAAACACAAAATGTTCCACTCTCTAAATACTTTGTGACTTCACTGTAGCTACTGAGGCCACTGACGCTAGTTGGAAAAAGCCAAAAGTGATTAATTATTAAGGGACATTTCCAAGTCCAAGTGTATTCAGTACAGCAGACAGCATGCATATTATACTACTAACCCAGAATTGCTTTAATCTAAGACTTTATATTGTGCATTTGGAAAGTACATCACTTCAGTGTACAAATGATAATGAATTAAACATATATGAGTGTAAGTAACAAAGTACCTTAGCATCACTGTGGTAGACAAAGATGTTCCTTGTGCTGTTGTCTTTCAGGTAGGTGATCTGCAAGCCGCATGGGTTTCCGATCTTGGCCGGCTGGAAAGTGGCATTGAGGGTCTCAATTTTCATCACCGCTTTGGGATCCCTGGCCTTAGAGGAAGCAGACATAAACAACAACAAGACATAAACAACAAGGCAGTAATAAAGGAAGCAGTAATAAAGGCTTTGGCCAAAGTAAAAATGTGCCAGCTTAAATACAGTTAAAATTAGCTGTGTCATCTTGCTTACATCCTGCTTGTTGAAGTACTTTAGCGCTCCCTCCCTCTCTGACAGGATGAACTTTCGGCTGAGAAACTGACCATTGTCTCTTCCTCGTTTCCATAGAAACCCCTCTCGGTACCCTGAGTAGAGAGGGAAAAAAATTGTATGTGGTTGGGAGGCTGGTATCAAGACGCACATCAGAGAAAACGAGAGATAAAGCATAGCAGACACAACAGAAACCATGGAATGCTGCAACTGCTTGGAGTGAAATTATACTTCAGTTAAGGTGAAAACAAATATCGTTTGATCTTAATCTCATTTGGAGGAGGGCGAAGAAAAAGGAGACGTGTGTGGAGCTGAGAAAACACAGCAAAAGATCCAAGAAACAAACAGACAAGAGAGGAAAACGTTAGCAAGGGGAAGCAGCATGAGGCAGCAACCTGGAGAGAGATTTGATTGTCTGCGTACCAAAGAACATCCCTTTCCGTGTTAATGATATGCTGTTCCATTTATAGCCTGTGATGTTTTCTTCTTCTTTAGCCTATTTTGGTCAAATGCTGCCTACACTGCCTCCATTTTTCTCTTTTCTTGCCTATTTCTGTTGCACTGTGAAGTCTTTTATGTCCAATCTGGATCTATTTCTGTGGCTTGAATGGCATAAGATGCACATCAGTGGATGAGTAGTTCATTTACATGCTGGCCTTTACCTGATGTCTTGAGTTTTTTTTTTTTTTTTTTGGAGTGTAAAGTGTCAAATATTTTCCACACTGAACATGAGAAGGGGGATCAGGTGAACTGAATTCTGTCATGTCCCTGTAGTAGTAGAAGTTATTGATGGGAAGTTATTTTGATAATAGCATCTCATCATGTCAAGATATTTGTGAAAAATTTCACATTAGTAGAAACTATATTTGATAAAAAATGGCTCACTCTGAAGTTGGATCAGGGGTGAATATTAAAGCTGAGAATGATCGAAACTCCTCCCTCCACACTTTTCTCATGTCATAAGTGCCTGATGTGTCATTCCGGCTTTTTGGATTGAGAGTAGTGACAAAGTCGGCACTTCAGAGTAAAAAAAAATGCAAAAGACCAAAATACTTTGCAGAACCCTTTCTGATGTCATTTTAACAGTCACACTCAACTCCTCACCTACCAGTCTCTCTTTCAACAGATTTCCCAGGATTGTGTGCTGGTCCTGGTGAACAGCCTGTGGTTACAGAACGTTAATCAGAATCAGAAATACTTTCTTCATCCCCCGGGGGATATTCCACAAGACGGTGTCCTGAATATTTCTCATAACAGCGCAATGATCACAAACATCAACGTGAGTCATTCACCGCATTGCCGTTTTCACCCACAGTTTGTGTACTGACCCGCTGTTTCCCCGTTCTCCTTATTCACTGATTACCTCACTATCTGTCTGTCCTCTGCACTCATTTACTCCCTCCTAGTGGGCGCGTGCGTGCGCTTGTGCACGTTGTGGCTGTGACTTTCTGACATTAAACATTCACCTACACAGGCATTACCTCATCGATCAATAGCCCTGCCTGTCCCCACCCTCGTCTCCTTCCCTTATGCTCTTTTCCTTCATTCTGTCCTTTGCATACTGGATCAATGATCCTGCTGTGGAGGCCACTAAGGCTGCCAACGCTAAGTCTCAAGTGCGCACACATGCACAGGGAAACACACACAGAAAGGCACTGTACAGAGATGCAGTTCAAAATGAGTGCTGTTGTGAACAGAAACGCACAGAGATGACAGCATGACTCAATTTATGATATTTGTGTGTGTGTTAGTGTGTGCGTGCGTGTGTGTGTGGGTGCGCATGTCATCTGTAACAATAAACGGGTGAGGTCACTGCAAACCAATCACAGAAGTCCATCTCCAACGAGATGTGAAATGTATACTAGGAAATACACACACTAAAGGGCCCAGCTAACACAAACACTGTACTCACACACACACACACACACACGCACAGTCAGTGTGTGTAGCAGCTCCATTTTCCATCACTGACAATTACAGTGTCACATTTTGAATATGCTTTTAAATGCAAACATATAGAGCACCACTTAAAAGAGGAAGGATGAAAATGAAAAACACGGGTGGACATTTCTGAGTTATTTAATTCCCAATACTGACATTTGTCCAGGGAGCTTTCAAGAACCTGCTTATCGAAGAGTAAACTTCGCAAACCTGACACACTACCAGAAAAGCCACTTTTGCTCTCTTTTAGATGTCCACACTGGAGTGACGCTTGTGGATCTATGTTTATACTCTTTTCACTTGCACAGTGGGCGATTACACCTGCTACAAAATAACTGTGCACGAAGGAGTCAGCTGTATATATCTACCTACACATTGGGGGTAGCAAAAAAAGGAAGGCCTCACAGTTATGTTTTTTTTTTCTGAGGTGTTACCAGCTCAAAACGATTTGTTTTTCTGAAGTCTTACGGAGTCTTACGGAGCAAAGTCTCATGTCCTCATTTCTGTGAGCACAAGGCTGGTGAGCATCTGGACAGACTGACGGACAGTCATTCCCAATCGACAGATGAATCCTTAAAACATGTACGCTAAAATGTACGCGTAATAATGCAGTGGAGAACCGAGATGGGAGTCACAACTTTGATTTGAATCATTGGCCTCTTTTGAATCTGCAATGGCAGCATCAGGTAGAAGTGTAGCATAATTCCTCTCCTTCAGCTTTTTCTCCTCAGAAGATGTGGACATCATGGGGCTGGGCTGGAAGGGCAAATTTCACAAAGAACACATCTCCTGCACTGAGAGAATGCGAAGAGGAAAAAAATCTAATGCATTTTTGTCCTTGTCCAATTCAAAGAAAAACAAGAAAACAACACAGACAAAAGAAACTTATCACAATATGACCATTAAAACAGTTTTTCTTCTGTTTGTTGCAATGAATTTTCAATCCTAGATTTGATGCAGGTCATAGTAACAAATAAATAGTAACCGATTTTGAGTGGATATATCACATTTTGCTAATACAGAGAATATATTTAGTTGTTTCTGGGCCACTGTTGGCTCTGCCAGCAGAAGGGTTGGTGTTGGGGGAACAATATAAGCAATCACGGTGTTTATAAGTATAATAGCACAAACATGTGAGCGCACACACCAACCTGCAGAATAGGGCTCCTGTTTTTCGATGAACTCAAACTCGTTCCTTTCGTACTTGGCTCGGATCCACTGCTCCCTCAGCAGCCTGGAGACATAATGAAAAACACACACAGTTAGCGTTCACATCAGTTACACAGCCACCACCTGTCCCCATCCGCACACACAACACGCGTTCTGTTTCTCTGCGAGATCGTCACACACCTTTTAACGACGCAAAAAATAATAACAAATAAAACAAAATAATAGACCAGCAAGCAGCAAAACAATAGTGTTACCTAACCCCAGTTAAAGAGAATCGTGAAGGACGCACATTTGTATCACAATGTCTCCGCTTTCCATTGTTTCTACCAAAACTGTATTTAAAGGACGAAATCTCTTCCTCTTGTGTGTGCTGAAACAAATGGCAACAGCCGGCACATCACCATGCCAACAGTCTCTCTCACCATTTCCTTTTCTACTTCTTCCAACCTTTCAGCCTCCCCTCCAGGCTCCGAACTGCTTTCATCCTTTCTCTTACCACACATTTCTTTTTTTATTGGCTTCTCTCAGAAATAAAACGACTGTTCTTTCGGCACAAAGAGCTAAAATGTCTCACCCCTACTGGATAGTTTTTTTGAGTGACACCTTCAAGCGACATCATGTCTTAAACGCTAAACTCTGGCTCTCGGGGGAAAAGTGCAGGTGAACACAACCACAGACTGAGAGACGCTTCTCTTTCACCTGAGCTCTCTCTTTCTTTCTTTTGTTTCTGTCTAGTTTAATGAAATCCTGCAGGACAGATGCTGACATGCTGAGCGAGAAACGAATGGACAACTTCGCTAATTAAAGGCAGAAAGGAGGAGCAAGTCAAGTAGATTTTTAGAGACAGAAAAGTTCAAATAAATATGTTATTAGTATAGAAACAAGAAGTGGCTGCACATTTGCTTGTCATACTTTGAGGAATATTTTGCTGTTGAACATTGTCATTCCAGGCCACTGGACTGCATGATAATATCTTTGATATACAAAGAGGAAGAGGAAGTGATATTTTAGTCACACAGCTGTAGAACAACATGGTGCCTGTAGCAGTTAAAGGACCAGCTATGTCCCTCAGGACAAAGTAACGACCAAAGCGGAGCTGGTTCAACACTGAATGTCAGATATATATTCACCAAATGGCCAGAAACATGGATCCAAACAGAGGAATCTGGATATTTGTTAGCATTTTAGCACTTTTAAAGCAACCACTTAAAAGAACAGTCACTAACAGAGTTTGTCTGTGACCGCGCTGTTCTTTCATACCTTAACAAAAGCGTCTTCTTTTCCTTTTTTTTTTAATTTAGATTCTGTCAATTACTCTTTAAAATGAATTAGTCAGATTACCATGCAGAACAAAATGTGTGACTCATAAACTTTAGGCCAAACTGGGGTTGGCCTAAAATATATGTCCACCCTGTGGCACTCCAGGAAGCAGACCAGATGCAACGGGTGTGCATGACAGCTGTTCAACACAATTGTGGCAGTCATGTTAGCAGCTTCAAGCAAGAAAAACGGACGCCTCCTGGGGCTCATTTTTCATGTGTGACACGAGCCCTGTGACTCACAGGCGTGTTGCGTGATCTACGTCCAGCATTTCACCTAAATTTCACCTGATGCGTGCCTGGTAGAAAACAATGATGGCATGGTGACATTATATACGAATATGAAACATATGCACATAAAATATTCAAATTTCACAGCATTTTCTGTCAAAAACATCATGAAATTACAAAGAAGATAAGTCAACCGTTAAACTGTGCAAACAGACAGAGCTGGCAGTAAGCGGTGATGCATAACCAGGCAACTGTTTGCTGACACATTTGCCATTTGGTTCAGAATGAGGCCGCATCTGATCTTGTCGTGGAGCCTTTATCTCTGAATAGACATTGTCTTTGACTCTGTTATCCCGGTCACAGTTATCCAGTGGCACACTGAGATTACCTGAGGTGACTTGTCCGTACAACTAAAACACCAGTAAGGCCCTAAGCTCTGTGAGTATTTTCACCTATATGACACAAACTGCATCATGAAAACCTCACGAGAACTATTATATCGAAAACAGCGCTGCCCCTTTATTTTTTATACTTTTTATGTGGAAAAAAAAAAACAAACAAACTTACTTGCAGTCAGTGTGTGTTGGTCTGTAATAGAAAGCAGGAACCTTCTGCTCGTACTTGGCCTTGGCTGCATTGTTTCCCATAGCAGCCATTAACTGAAAGAAAGTCAGAAGTACATATAACCAATATTCTGTCTGGTAGAATACACAAATGATGATATACAAAGTGTGCAATTCATATTAATTTTATAATCAGTGTCTACTTGTGTTGTAAGGAATGTAAAAACCAAGATTAAAAAAAAGAAACATAGCCAGGAGGCAATGCATTTCACAAAAGCAGCCGAAGAGCTAGAAAATAGTGAGGAGAATTCCAAAGGGGGAAGAAATTTTGAATATAACAAAATAAAAAAAATAAAAAACTTTTTTGTGACTCCTTCAGTTGACAATGAGGCTTCTGCTCATCTGTAGGATTAATTGTGGAAATAGCTTCACTGCATTGGGACGTGTCTGTCTTCCCTTCATCTTTTCGTTTCATCCGAAGATAATCCCTGAGCCCAATCCATTTGGCTGAATCCCTCCACATGCCTCTCTTATCCTCTGAGGGGCTCTGAAAGGGAAGCAGCTCCAAGACGTCTCTCTTATGAAGGTCAAATAGCAGCAGAAAATGTACAAACCTCTGAGGAAGTCACAGAAATTATGATTTTGTAACAAATTTGCTGCCAAAAATGTGTAGCCTCTTCCACCTCAGATGTGACATTTAGAGCATGACATCAATATCATCACAGCAAAATATCAGGAACTATTTTTGAGCCATTTTGCTTAACCCCCCCTGCTCAGTATCCAATTCATATATTACGCCTTCCGAAAAAAAAGGGTGAAGGATTGAATCACGAGCGTCTATAGAGCATAACATCCAGCGACTGTTTCATAAAAATAAGCGTCTTGATGGGAATGCGGCATAAATGGTGACACAGGCCCTTTTTTCCTTCCTACGATGACATAATAGGAAGAGCTGGGTACTTTTGTGTTAAACATATTCACTCCCACCTTCAAACAATAACGATGATAAAACTCCTTTGTTCTGCATCCCTCTGCACAAAGAGCCTCACCTACACACGTGCCAAATGTGGCCAACCACATCAAAAAAAGATGGAAAATAAAGGGTAAGCTTGGTAGCATGCAGCTTACAGACTTCTGGACATTAGTGTCATTAGTGACTTCACTGAGGTTAACCTCACAGCACCCTGATCCTCGCTTCCCTTCAATGTCCCCTGATCACTTTTAAAGCACGTCTGAGCCTGACTCCCGTCCTCCCATCCCACATGAGGCCGGTAGGCAGCCTTAGATCCTCAGGCAGAGCCCGTCTGCTCGTTCCACAGTCGAAGCGTAACTCCAAAGGTGGTTCTTTCGGCTCCAGAGCGACCTGCCTGAGGAGATACAGCTGACTTATTTTGACTGTCTTCCGAAAACTCATTTTTATGGACTTGACTTTATGTGACGTTATCTTTGACCTTTTTACTCTGTTATTCATCTATTTATTAGAATTACTTATCGTATTTTTTCAAACAGTTTATAATTCTTCTATGTGTCACCCTTTTATGGCTTTGACTGTGTGTGTGTTTGCGTACATACATATTGAAGTATGTGTTTGTCTTCACTCTGTAAAAGCACCTCATTTTGATTTGTGTGTTAAAGTCCTTTGGAAGTGCTTTATAAATAAAGGTCTGATTATTATTATGTCAACTGTGCTCCTGTTATTGTGTTTTAAATAAAATTCATAACACTTCTTTGTGAATATAGATTGATTATTTTGTACTGTCGTTAATAGCTTATTAACAAAAACAATGATTGGGAAAAACAAAATAGATGCAGGTTTTCTCAATATAAACCTTATGGACTGTCTACGTGTTATGTAAGGATTTATTTCATGCCAATAATGTTTCATGAGCACCTAAATTTGATAATATTGTGATGTAAAAAGATTTTCCTGTTCTTCAGCTCTTTGATATTACTCCAAAGACATTTTATTGTGTCCCTTTCAAGCGTTTTCACTTTGACTTTTCCATTCTTCTCCTTCCCTCTCAAACTGAAGATAATATTATCCTATCTGTAATACTTCTTCAAACCATTAAAGTACTTTTCAGATGAAAACGCATATCTATTTTCAGACAAGGTCTTCTCAAGATAGTTCCAAGGACTTGAGAGTGACTTTACGTCATCCCTCAAACAGCTTTGGTAGGAGACCAAAATTTATTTTTTCATTTTTCATAAAACTGTACATTCTAGGTCTATTTAATGAAGCCAATTCTGAAGAGCCTTAACTCTGCATTCTATGTAATGACCATTAAAGGGAGACACCAATAATGATCAAAAAGAAAAGTCAGATTGTATTGAAGTAAATGGGAAAATGTCCCTACTTCTCCCTTTATTTATTAGCTCAGTAAACATTTTCCAAATGGGTTCATTGTCTAAGTCTTCAGTATGACATGATGTTCATGTTTTAAATGATGGTCCCAGTTAGTAGAAAATGGATGGATTAGGGCGTGGCTACTGCCTGATTAAAAGATTGTACCACACAGTTAGGAAGGAGTGCAGAGCAGGTCAGATCCAGCTCTCACTCCAGCTCCACTTTCTCTTTCAAATATGGTTTTTAATGGTTTCGAAAAACCAAGATGGCTGCCAGCCAAATTACAAACTGAGGGCTTCAAAATGGCAGCTCATAAAAAAAATAAAAAATAAAAATGGGTGGAGTCAAAGTAGGATAACAGTTGGTTTTATTGAAAGTCAGTGTGAAGGATGACCCTTGTGGGACATCTGTCTTAGCTTATTTAAATCAGGATGGCTAACGAAGCAAATATTGTTGTGACTGTTTGACAAAAAATGACAAAAAATTATTGAAATGGGACCATAAGAGTTCTAGAAGTCTCAACAATAAATGCCGGCATCTCAAAACGAACCGAAAACTTTCCCAATAGGGGAATTGTAGAGGCAGGAATTTATCACACGCCAACACACAACACCCTCACAGGGCTTTATTTTTTATGTTGCAATCAAATCTAACCTGATGGATAAGCGGTTGGAGATGAAATGAAATGAATCAAATCCATTCATCCACACATCTAATTCTCTAATGCGTCTGCTTGGTTTTAATCAAACACGGATAACTGGGCTGTATCATTCCTTTTGCTTTATATCACCTCTCCACTTTCCTCTTAAGTCAAATCCACTTTACATCCCAATCATTGCTCTCCTACATCTCAACAAAATCTTTTTTTGACGTTCAATGGTGGCATTTTAATGCTGGTATGACACATTCGAGGGGCGACTTCACATCTCGACTACAGATCCAAAGATTGGAACCGGGTCTCACCTATGACAAAGCTTTGCATTTCAGTGATTACACTTTAGCACAGAAATCATATTTCTTGATGACAGAATGCTGCATGCATGAAGGGGTCAGCGAGGGATGCAACAGCTCAGCTTCTTTAAACACCCAGGAGAAAAGTGTAACCAGTCGCACTAATGAAATAAAACTTTATTGATCCCTGGGAGGAATTTCTCTTCCTCCACAGGGCCTGGGGATCAGAGGTCAGGGTCATGTGATGGTCATTGTTATTCAAGCTGATAACAATTCATTGTCTTGGGACTAGAGATACATTTAGTGGCCGGTATCACAGACAGTGAAAGCGTTACTAAATAATCAATATTGGCTGTGTTCAGCCAGATAAAATGCTGATTTTTTTGTCTCGATGCTAATCTGCTGTTCCAACTGACCAGTACGCCTGAAAAACAACAGCAAGCTAAAGAAAGGGCTACAATATACTATTAAATACAGTTAATGTGCAGCATGAGGCCCAATGTCACATATAATACACAATACACAAATATCAAAAAGAGGGGTGATGTTAACATTCTTTAAATTTCGAGACTTTTCATTTTATTGTATATTTCCGTGACTGCCCTACCTCCACCTCACTGGATTCCCACGTGTCCTGGACAGACTTGACTCGGCTGATGTGGGGGATGCTCCGGTGGAGGAGCGAGCAGGCCTGGCAAACAAACACACCCAAAGTCAGCGACGCCCAGTCTGGCTCTGCAGGAGAGAGAGAGGGAGAGCCGGATTTGAAGAAAGAGAAGATGACGTGTAGGAAGGACAAGCGTGGAGGTGAAAAGGAAAGACGTGAGTTTGGGGAGGGAGAGAACAGGGGGGAAATGAAATTGGGTAAAGGAGGATGATGGACAGAGATTAAAGAGAGATAAGAGAGGAGATGCGAGAAGGTCTTGTGATAAAGGTGCCACAACAAAAAGAACAGCAGCTCAATGTTCAGGCTATAAATACTGAAAGTTAGGAGGTAACAAGAGCAAAGTAAATGAAGCAAATATGACAAGGGAGTTTATCTGAGTGTGTCCCTGCTCGTAAAGCAGAGCAAGGCAGCAAAATATAACTTTGGGGAAATCCTGTTTGGCTTACTGAAACGAAACAGATCACCAGAGATGTGATCAAGTTATTTTCATCATCAAGCTCCGGAACATGCTGTGATCACATCATCACACATATGCAAATGAACACACCCCGAAAAAGAGAAGATGCAGTATTTTATGTTTTGAAGATGTGATTTACAGTGCCAACACAACCTGGCACACACACACACACACACACATCTGTTGCTTACTTCCAATAATACCATATGATTAAACACGGTAGAGACAATGTGCGAATAAGTGGGGGAAAAATAAATAAATAAATAAATATACTTTTCTCTGAAGCAGGACCCATAAAAAGCATCTGTGGGTGTTTCCGAAGAGGAACATCTGAGTCATTGTATCAGAGACTTTGAATAGATGCAAAATTGATGAGTCTGGGGGTGACTGAGTGTGTCAGAGAGAGAAACACAGAGGGCAGTGAGAGGTGAGTGACCACACAGCATCATGACGATTGAAGCTCAGTTGTTGTAACTAAAGAGCTGCTCATTAGGAAGCTGGTTAGAATACAGGGACAGACAATCCTGGTGAGAAGGCAAATCACCACTGGTGTGATAAGGAATTAATTCTTTTAAGTTATGTGTTCATAATAACTGAACTGAACTGTCGCTAGGAGGCCTCCAGTTCGGGAAATGGATGCAGCCATCTTTTTTTCGAAAACCAACAGAAAAAACTATTTGAAAGAGGATGAGGAGCTGAGGAGGAGTGTGGGCTGGATCTGACTTGATTTGTATTCTTTCCTAATTGGTTGGTAAAGTCTGTCAATCATAATGAGGCCACGTCCTAATATATAATCTGCCCTATGGCCTCTAAATGGGAGCATCATTTATAAACTGAACATCATGTTGCTTTATAGAAAACCGCAAGCTAGAGACTGAGGTCGTAAAGTCATCAGGAAATGATTCCCATCAACTTCAATACAATCGGACCAGCGCACTACAGCTATCAACTAATCAAACAATTGATTGGTTAGCCTTTTGTAAAAACACAAATATCTAACATTTTAATTTTAATGTGGCTATTAAAGACTTAAGTAATGGTCATTTCCAAGTGGTGGGTTTTACAGTTATGAATTAACTACAAATTAGGCCTGCATGACATGCGACAACAATCGATGCGTGATTTGAGTTGAGAAAATCTGTTATGATATAAATCGTAGCCGCAGACCACAATGTTTATGTTGCTAAGAATGAAAAAGAGTTTTGTGACACATTCTGCTTTGATTAAAGAATAGCAGGGGCTGTAATTTAGGTATGGCACTTGGAAATGTTGTCATTTTAAATACATTCTGGTTTGGTTGCGTAGCAACATATCTGCACGTGAGCATGGCCACTGGTGACCAAGAATGTCATGTCCTCAACAGGCGGCGCACAAAAGTCACTGCTTTCTCGCCACCTCAGTCCCTCTGCAGCTGCCATTTCTCACACAAGGACCCTCGGCTTGGTGCACCAAGACCACGTGAACACACACACACACACTGTTTGTGAAGAGTGGGTATTACTCAAAGGGAGTCATACGGGAGCTACAGGGGGAGGGGAGGGTGGAAGACAGCAAAAAATACAATTCTTCCATTTCTTTATCCTCTTGAGGCTGGAAAAAGCAGTGACTGAGATGCCAAAGAGTCTGGCTGGGGATCAGTGGACAGTTCAGGGATGAGGAAATGATGGCGGAGGAGAGGTAGGAGGGCTGGACGAGGGTAAGGGAAGAAGACAAGGCAAGGCAAGGGAAGGTAAATTTATATATGAAGTGCATTTATGGGGCCTTTCTGTGCTGTTCTCTCCGTGCCTGTGTGGGTTTCCTCCCAACGTCCAAAGACATGTTTGGGTTAACTGGTGACTCTAAATTGTCCGTAGGTCTGAGTGGTTGTTGGTCTCTGTGTGTTGGCCCCGTGATGGACGGGTCACCTGCCCAGCGGTTCTTTATCTTACAGAGAGAATATATGAGCTCACAAGATCCCAAGGAGTGTTATGTAACATCGCTTTGGTTTCACTCTTTTAACTCTTGACCCGCTTGCAGTATGTTTATGAACGTCAACTCATCCCACATCATCATCATCACTCTTGGTTGTGATCGAGCACAGAGCAATGGGGAGCGGCACGTGATGAAGTCAAACCTGTTCCATTTTATTTCCGTTGTGTTTTCTTTCTGCTGGCAACAGAAAGACACACACACACAACCTCACTGACACCGAAACACACAGCCAGTCATTCAGTGGTGAGGTCACCGCTGTCTGAGTCAGGCCTTACAGAGACGCAGACAGCACTCATGGAGATTACAGTTGCCGTATGACTGAACCACACACGCACACACACACACACACACCCCATGCAGATGCGCACACACAGGGTTTCCTCGTCTACATGTACAGAGAAGATGTTGCTCAACAGGATCGCTGTGAATGACAGATGCACCGTCACAGAGAACAGGAGGTGGAAAACTCCTGATTCAGTGTGACTGCCGCTATTTCTCTCTCCACAGTGCATATGCTGTTTGAGGCGTATTTGTCAAAGAGCTGCATCTTGGCTCCATCTCCAAGGAATTGTTTCAGGGGGAAAAAGAAAGAAAAAAAAAAAAATCAAGCTTTGCTGTAGTTACAGGCCTCATTGGGTGGAGAGACAACAGAGCTATTGATTCTACCACACAAGGTTGAAGAAAGAAGTGCCTGTGGCGTTACCGCAGGGCAGATGCAGCGTAAATGAATGAGGGGGCATTTATACAATAGCAGCCCCTGTGTGTATGTGCATTTGCAGGCAGTTTTCTGCATCTGCGCCAGTTTATTTCTGCATCTGGACATTTACACATCAGTCTGTTGCTGGCTGCGTCACGGTGGGGGTTAATGACCAAACTGAGGGCCCAGCTGAGATTGTGACCCTCTCATGTCTAAATTCAGCCACTCGGGCAACATCACCACATTTTTGTTACGTAGTTAGAGTTGGTTCTAACATTTTCTTTGCATTTAACCTCATCTTGACCCTGGTTCTGTAAAGTCTCACTAATAACCTGAGGCTTTTATAGTAAAAAGGGCCAATGATGAATTTATTTACACGGTCCACCGCTTACGCAGCTATTGAGACACACTCAGACAAACACTAACCAGCTTCTTGTCTCATTGATTTCACCGTGTAAACTAATAAACTGAAGTGGACGGCAGATATAAATGAACTGAATTTCAAAATCCAGCCAAAACTTTCTAACAGTCTGGTCTGTGGACCACAACTGGTCCGCAAGTCACCGCAGATGCTCAACGAGATTTGTTAAAATCTCCTGTTTGATGTTTAAGCTCAGTTAAACATGTCAAGTGACAACAGAGTCGACTACGTGTTGTTGTCAATATTAAGTCAACATATATGTCAATTCATATGCAAATAAGTAAAAAGAAAAAATATGCATGCTTGTTAGTTTACAACAGCACTCCTGTAGACGTAAACCTGCCATCGGTCCCCGTTAATCACACCGATATTCCGACTATCAATAGGAATTAGAATATAATATAGGAAGGTAAACAAAGCAAAAACAAAATGTAATTGCTAAACTCAAGTCCAAAGGAGGACTTGAGTATCTTCTTTGTCTGCACGTTTTGTGTTTTTAGAAAATCCCAGGACTATTTTCTACTGCAAGCAGCAGATCCATAGGAAATCTATATAAAACAAACACCCAGTGTGTTTTTAAAGGATCCTGGTGACGTCTGCGTCCCAGCTGTCTTCCTGGTTGTCAAAGTCATCTGTTATTTGGCTTAAGTGTCCTAATTTCTGTCTTACATCCAAGGCTCCTCATGAAACATGTCAGTGTTTGCTGCTGCACTATAATCAAGATGTGTAATTGCATAATATGGAGGTAACCCTTGACTGCAAACAGTATGTTTATTTGCTGAGTTAAAATTTTATTTGGCTGGAGTGTTTGCAAACCAAAGACACACTCTTTTTTTTTTTTCATATTATAATACATTTTTGGAAAGATTGTGGTTTCGTGCAGTGGAGCTGTGCATTACCTGGTTGCTATCACTGGCTGCTGAATCTGCTGCTCGGCTGCCATCTGACTAGCAACATCCAGTAATATTCACATAGTGTACGTTTTAGCCACTCTTACACCTCTCTCTGACTGCATTGCCACTGCATCCTCCTCTTTTTGATGTTATCATGCAGCAGAGTTCTTGTTGCGGTTTGGATTCTGTTCAAGTTCCCACAAAGACTGAAAAGAATTGGCTTCTTTAACAAACTGTTATGTGGCTTGTTGTGAAAGGTAATTGGCTGGAATATTGGAACGGCTGGTAAAAAGTTAGGGGTTATTTTCAAAAGTCCCTTATTAAGTATTAATGAAAACCCTGCATGACAGCAGTGGAGCTGGCTGTTGGTGATGGTCAAAGACTGCAAACACTTGGATGAGATTATGCCGGTGTATCACAAGTCCAAGTGTAACCCACCAGTCATAATTTCCAGGGGATTTGGGGCAACTTGAAACCAAAATAGATATAGACCAGATTTGTCGGTGAAAAGATCAACCTGGGGCCGGGGTGAGCTACCAATCCTCAGTAACGCCATTGGAACAGGAACTAGCCAAAGTCAGAATGGCCATCAGGACTAATAATCCTTGTGGGCCACAGTGGACAGGAGAAACTTCACTTGCTCTGTTTGAAGGAGCAAGAATATAAGTATAAAACAAGGCAACGATGCCCCAGAGTGAGATTGTCCACTACCAAACACTTCCTCACAGGCCTAATAACAACTTGTACCATTCAAAGTGCCTGATTCTAACGTGAAAGTAACTTTACTGATGGAAACTGGGAGGTGCTGTACTTTCTAACTTTAAGAGGGCCCCACCAGGGATGGTAGTTGTGGTATCTCTAAGGTTAGCTGCAAAAACTTAAATTGGCACTACCCTAAATCCTTTCTATACGCCAGGAATAAATTGGTTCCACATAAAGTGGTGCTTGCATCTGACTGGGAAGTAAAGAACAAGCTGACAAGCAAATAAAATTAATAAGAACAACATTTCCAAAAGGGCACTCACATCCTCTGTGCTTGGGCCCTAATTAACAGGTTTTTCTAAACTGGCTGATAAAAGCTGACCCCTGTTACAATGCCTGTGAAGTTAGTGTGTTGACATTGAGAAAATATATTTAGATAAATTGTTTTTGGTAGAAACAAGCTTCTTCTTCTCTCTTTTTTTTTTTTTTTTTTTTTTTTTTAACTTTCCTGTATGTTCATCCCGCATTATTGCTGCTTTACCTCTGCTCAGTAGTTAAAGCTGCAGCCCTGAAATAAGCTTTAAAATCACAGACGCCACTAACCAAAGTGTCTCACGTGGAGGCGCTGACTCTGACAAGACCAGCACCGGATTGTAAAACTGCATGGGGCGACACCGTGTGCAGGTTTACATGTGTTTAAAATACTTGTTTATACCGACTCAATCACCACTTGTTCTCCCTCTGCTGTAGAGGGCAAAGGTGTGATCAGATTTTCCTGTTGGAAGGTGGGAAAGGTTGCGTTGCCACATCATTTATTACCCAAAATGCTCTTCGAAAAGGGAACATGCCTATGTGGCAAGCTGCAGGGGAAATGCAAGATATCTGTTGTATCTCAAACTTTCTTCAGGTATTAATAAGGAAACCCATGGGCGAGCTGCCAGAGCTGAACCTGCTCCTATCTTGTCAGAGTTCCTTTTTGCTGTTGAACAAACACCTTCTTCGCTGCTCGGAAGACTGCTCAGGCTGCTCTCTGGAGGAAATAACTTGTTTGTGTGTCCTCAGCGAAGGGCATCACCACAACGGTGCTGAGCTATAGAAAAACCCTGTCGTATAAACCTCCAGCTCAGCCTCTCATCTGAGTACACCAGCAGGGAGAAGATAGAGAGGGTGGGAGGGGTGCAAAGGTAAGGTAGGACAGAATAAGAATGACTAAGCGTAAAAAATGCACAACCACCCAGTGTTGCCAATTTTGTGTTTTCAGACCAATTCCAGCAGGCTTTCTGTCAGGTTAATGGATGTTCTGTGATGGTTACAGTAGATAAAAACAGGGTGAGGGAGGATGGCCAAGTTGCTGCTGATGACGGGATGGTCTGCATTCAGCCTAGCCTTAAAGAGTCACTACCCCTGCCGGGATTTCAAGTCACAGAATGAAGCAGCATATCACTGCAAAGATTTCACCGGGAACAATCGATCATGGATCAGACTGAATTTTTGCCTTGATCATATCCTCCTGTTTGCTTTAGGAAATCATTCTAATTCTTTTATTAACATATTTTCTTGGTTAAACCAGGTACTTTTCTTTACAGGCTTTTTTTTTTTTGGTGTGCACAAGGAAATCTTCACTTTTAACAAAACACTGACTGGATCTGGTTGGGTATGTCAGCTTCCTGCCACAGTCCAAAGACATGCAGCTGGTAATCAGTCCAGATGACTGTGTCCAATCTCAGCAGGGATTGGTCCGAGTGTCCTGGTGATGCTATAAGAAAAAGGTAACTGTAGATAACTGCAGATAACAGATGGATGATCCAGGACCGTCTAATGAAAGTACTGTGCTTGTGGAGCAGGATTAAAAAACGAATTCAGTTATCCGACAGCAGAAATACAATGATGTGTAAATGAGAACAACTACATTATGAAGGTGACCACGGACAGCAGGAGAGGACTGGACGGATGTGTAATGGGTTTACACTCAGCAGGATCACAGTCAGCTGTTTGGCTGTGAAGTTAAAAGGACAACATTCCTACGTCTCTGACCCAAAACATATTTTAAATGTCGATATGGTAAATCAGAGGATTGTCATTAAGTTACGTCGCCATCATGAAATAATAAATAGCTGGGCTGTCTAGACCACTCCTCATTCAAGTTGACTGTAATTCACAGATTGTCTGACATGTAAGAAAGTATCAGGTGGTTTTGGTAACATCCTTTGATTTCAATGTGCTTTTCATTAAGCGAACACACAAGTAGTTTTCATAAGAAAAAGCTCTTTTGGAATGTTTAGTACTTAATATGAGACTGTTGTAGTGATTCCAATCACTTTCATTTGGTCATTTAGTCTTTGCTATTCCACTGACTGGTTACAACCAGGCAGTGTAGGGTAAATTATTATACAGTTGATGTTGGTGCTTGGGGATTTAAAGTTTTGATGGTCAGGATTGATCCAACAGCGCATGCAAGGATCTGTGTTTGTATAGAGTGTAAAGGTGGACTCATTTTCTGGGATTCGTTTGCAAAATGTGCCAGGATCAAATATTTGAGGAACACAGTGAGATCTCACTCAGCGTGACGAACAGCTAACGCAACACAGAATGGCGAACATAAAATAAATTGATCCCTCTCGTCTCACATGCCGAAGTTACCACAAGCCTGAACTTGTGCAAACAAAATAACTCAGTCAGTACTTTATTTTATTTGGAAAGACAGTGTGTCTCATATATAGGCTCTACTTGGACAGCCTGCAGTGGCAGATTAAGAGCTGCTTCGGCAGATAAAATCCCCACCGTCGACGTGGGTAAATCTTACATGAGAATGGGGAATGGGGAAGTGAATGGGGGACTTGAGGCTTCTTTGTGTGCAGCCAATGAGAGCCCACATACGAGGTGTTGAGCGAACATCCGTAAATTACAGCTACTGCAGATTACCAGGGTTAACCCCTCCCCCTATAAACTGCATTTCTTGCATACATGCTGTACCAGTTCACAACATGCGGAGGGCCCTCTTTGTGTCGTATGGAATAAACGCTTCCACAGTATGGTGAGTTAAACGGAAATGCCACTGTCTTACAGTACGCAAATGTTAACTCACTTACTCAGATCGAAGATTAAGTGCGACGCAGCTGAAGATTTTCGGCATATGGAAGCATTTTCTTTGTACTGTGGTAGTTTTTCTGAAGGATTCACCACTTCCATTGCATCCATAAATCTCATTATATATTGAATTGGAACCCCTGTGTAGCAGATACATATTATACTGCCAGATTCTTGCCAATAAAGACCCAGTTATAATATAATCTATGTCTGCACTATCAGTTTGGTCCTACTTAGTTATTCAGCTTGTTGCTCCTCAGTAACATTAGCTCATTTGTCGTGTTTTGATCTGTAATGAAACTGATATTTTTCCAAAAGAGCCACTGAGATAAAATTCCGCCCCACTCTAGATTGGAGCCACCGAAGGCAGCATCAATAATTCATATGGTGACCATTATGAAGTATGAATAATGACCCTGGGAATTCCTGATGCGGGACCTGGTGGGGTGATGGATAGGTATCCTAACAGCTTTCATCTGTGAACCCTGCTCTCCTGGAATTTCGTGAAATGTGGCAAGTGAGTATGAATGCAAATACAGAGCAGCAGCGTTGTGTTTTAAGTGACTCTCTTCACTTGGAGAGTTAAAAAGTGCGAGTCACTTCACCAGCTGAGATCTTAATCAGTCACCCTAGAATTACCTGCTTCTCTAACTGTACGGCTACATCAGCCCTCCAGCCAGAGCTGTCACATCCCAGATGTGCTTTGCACAGGTGTGGAACACATAACATCTGTCCCACTTTAAATTCCCGGAGGCTAAATTTGATTGTGTAATAATTGCACAGGTGTAATGTCGTGTACTTGCCAGGCAAAACTGGTGAACAATCTTAGCTGAATCACTGCAGATCAGTTTAGAGAATCCACATGAAAGTGTTATTGGTAAAAGCAGGGTTCTTGTCTCTCTAACTGATCTCAGCAGCTGTGCCGCAGGACACACGGTGGGATGTTTACACCTTCAGGTCACATGTTGAAGTGTCTTTGATCAAGATAATGAACCCAAACATCTATCTATTGCTGTTCAAGTTTGGCCCATGAATAGGACCCAACAGATGCCCGAGCTCGGGCACCCACCACACATCCAGAGAACCCATCCAACAGAAGTACCCAATGCCCTCCAACCTACCTCCTGCATGCATCAGACACCATGCTGGCATTGTTTAAATTAACATGAGTGACCGACCCGTGTCAGGGGGACCTACTGATGTCTTTTGCCGTTTGCACCTCATGGTATGCAAGTCTAGTCTGTCTAGCACACTTATATATTCAGATTCACTGAAAACATGCATATGTTCAATTAAATATGCATAACACTGTCTGAAAGTGTGTGCTATCATCTGCATATTTCAGGAATTACTGCAGATATGTATCCACTCTACCTCAGCACAGCTACAAAAACACAGGAACAAATGAGGCTGATGGGAATGCAATTAGATTTGCGATTTGGGGACCAACAATAGTTAGTGAGATTTTTGGCACACTAAGTGACAAACTGACATTTGCATCACTCAGTGAAAACCCAAGTGTAGGTAAAATCATCAGGTAAAAATATGTTTAAGACCAAAATGTGAATGAGAGTTGATACAAAAGATTTGAAGTTCTGGCTTTAAGCTGAACCGTGTTACACAATTACTTTTGAAGCTGCTGTAGTTAACGCACAGGCAGCAACAACCATTAAAGGAGACACTTCTCTGCTTATTTCTCAAGAAGATAACACCCTGCGGTCAAGATGAAACGCTGCTTCAAGTGTCCACCTCTCGGACCAAGCTATCTAATATTGCGAAACCGCCACTGGCTTCAAAAGCTGCTACAATACAGCCAGTCCTCAAAGGAGCTGTAACCAGGGCCAAGGAACAGGCATCCTGGGCGGGCTCAGCTCCAAGCACTGGGCGTACAGCCCGTGCTGAAGCCTCGGTGGCCACTCACTGGTTTATTGCCATTTCAGTGAGGAGAAAGGAGTGGGAGGAGGGAGGGAGGGGATGGAGCAGAGGAGAGGGGATAAAGAGGAGAATTGGGAGAGGATGGAGAGATGAAGAAAGGAATGAAGACAAATATGCTTTAGCTTCATCTGAGGGAATAACATAAGCTGGGTCAAAGTAGTGCCTTGTGCCGGATGGATGGGTAGCACTTCTCTAAATGAAAAACAAACATGTAAAGCAAAAATACTCACACACCAGTAATTACTGAGCAAGGTGGAAGGTGGCTGCTGACACCGTTAGAACATAACAACACCAGACCACAACATCAGCAGACACACGCCGTGCACAAACATGATGTCAGTTGGCATGTCTTCGTACAACCTCAGCCACTAAAACAGACACACACACACACACACACACACACACTGAGTGTTTATGGCTCAGACTAAGTCCAGAGTCCAGTCTGTTTTGAATCAGGCCTCATTCTACCTGCACAAGAGCTGTTTCAGGTAGTTGGTCCCTGCCGGGCCCTGACTGCCATCACATCTGGACCAGATCCACTCAGACTTGTTGGGTTTTGGAGGAACATCCTCCCACCTTCCATGCATCAGTGCTGCAGCTCTCCAGCGCTCGGGGTCTTTCTTACCTGGGTTGCCGCAGTCCGCGCACGTTTCGTTGCCAGCTCTCACCAGCACGTCCTGCAGGAGCCGGTTGCTTCCCTCCGGTTCCAGCGCCATGGTGAGTTGATCCGTCCAAACCTCACCGCGGGGGGGAGAAGCCTGCACAAGAACATCCGCTGGACATCCACAGAGAGGCGGACTGTCCGTTCACCTGCAGGCAGCCTCCGGAGCGGACTGGAGGAGCGACAGGACCGGATAGAGAGGACTGGCTAAGACTGACTCTCTCTCTCTCGCTCTCTCTCTCTCTGATTGCTCTATTACCTTGTCTCACTCACTGCATAATAATCAAGCCTGTAGCCTGTTCCCATCTCCTCCTCCTCCTCCTCCTCCTCCTCCTTCATTGTCTGGCTCGCTCCCTCCATCCAGCTCTCATGTTTTAGGGAAGTCTGACATCCAGTGGTAGATCAACTGAAATCAACAGTACATCATAGAGCGAGCCTACATTTACCACTGCAAAACTGCATTTAGTATTTCTGTAAAATCCCCCGTGACCAGGCTGAAACCTGAAATACTTCACTCTTACTTCTTATTTCAACTCATTTTATCATCGATTCTCTTGCCTGTCTCTTACAGGAGTCAGTCATATCAAATAACATTTTTTTAATAGCACTTTTCATGCAGACGAGCAACACAAAGTGCTTCACAGGTTTAACAAAAAGAAAGAACACACAAAAAAAATGCCTACAACATACAGAATACACACGAGTGTGCATTTTCCTTAATTTAAACATTTTAAAGTATTTTCTTTATTCTATTGTTATGAACAAAGTGCTTGTTCGTCCGGGAGTTCATACGATACGTACAATTCATTTTTATATTTTATAAAAAATAATTGGAATGGAACTTTGTAATTATTTAGCTGATCGATGTGGTCGACTCGATTGCTATTGTCTGTCTGGTGCGACGGGCCCAAGTAACGTCATCTAGAGGCGACAGCTGAGCGACGCTCGGTGATAGTACTTTCCTGCAGTCCAGAGGACCCGCACCTCTTTAATCCAGGCTCCTGACATTCAGACAAACATGTCGACGGCCATGAACTTTGGCTCCAAGAGCTTTAAGCCTCGGCCCCCGGACAAAGGCTCTTTCCCCCTGGACCACTTCGGTGAGTGGGCACATCTGTCCAGCATGAATACACACCGAGACATGCAGTCGTACAAATCATGGAATGTTTTGCAAAGATGCTAAAAAAAAAGAAAGAAAAGAAAAACCTTTAAAAAAATGACGCATTTCCAATCGTCACTGTGAAAGTGACAATAATTTCTGCAAATCTGCTCAGTGGGTTTAATATGAGGACGAACAGACTGCACATCTTTAGGCCTGATCCAGCAACACATCACAAATTAGTATCAATAAAGAGACAAAGTAATGTTCAAAGAACAATCTAACCACAGCATGACAAGTGTTGACATGCGTAAGGTTGAAGTTGGCTATTTTTAATTTCAGGGGAGTGTAAGGCCTTCAAGGAGAAGTTCATGAAGTGTCTGAGAGACAACAGCTTCGACAACTCCCAGTGTCGACTACAGTCCAAAGACTACCTGGAATGTCGGATGGAGAAGTAAGAATCATCTTCCAGTAATTCAATTCAAACCTATGTTGACTCAAAGTTCAACGTGTTGTCATTTGTAATCAGAGATGGATGACTTTCCTTGTTGTTTTGCACGTTCCAGTCAGCTAATGGCCAAGGAGCCTCTGGAGAGACTGGGATTCAGGGACCTGATGGATCCACCTCTTAGCCAAGCAGACCAAAACACTAAACCCTGACCTTACAAGGGTAACGCTTCTGAATAGAAGCACTTGGTTGAGTGCTTGGTTGGTAAAGTCCTAAAAAAAAGGGATTTAAAGACTGCTGTGAGTGTGAGGCTGAAAGAAATGACTTGTTTTCTGAATCACTTGTACATAAGAAAAACGTGTATAATGTATATAGAGATGTTTTGTGTGACAATAAATTCTCTTTCTATTTAAGCTAAACTTTGCGTCTGGCTGCTGGAGGCTCAACAGTGTGAGCACATAGCTTAAACATTTTGACAAGTTGAAAATTGAAGTAATTGCTCAAGACCTTTAAACATTTTATGTAATGACCTTCATGGGGGAGCTCCACTGGTTGTAAAAATGTCGATTAGAAAATGGCCCTATTTCTCACTTGATATTTAGCTCAGTAACATTCTCCCAATGCATTTATGTGTGAAGTCTCTAGTTTCAAGCCTTCATTACAACATGTTTGTTGTTAAGTCATGGTCTCATTTAGTGGAAAAATGCATACATATATCAACACACATCTATATTTTGCCTGACACCACACCACCAGTGTGGCCGTATAATGTAGCTAGTGTTGGTGTACTTACACGTAAATATGCAAACAGTGAGGAGATGCCTCTTCTCTGCTGGAGGCTGGCATTGATCACCAACATTAGATGGGGGAGGGTGGGGGCTACGACACACAGCCAAGTAGAGTAACAAGTATATTTAATTACTTTCCTGAAAAAAAGTAGTTACAGTAGTAATTGTTTCCATGTGTTATAAATCAAAGTGATTTTAAAGCCGTTTTAACTCTAACTAAAGAACAAAAGCATCAAGTTCACAGCTCCCAGAGGGAGGCGCCTTGTCTCCTCCACACTGGAGAAATCTGACAAGTGAAACATCCACAGCCTCATTCTGGGCACTCACTGACCCGACACGTCAGCTACTCAAGAATGAAGCTCTGGACTGCACAAAACTCTTTTGTCTACATGAGGGCACTGGCACACACAAACACATACCTTTATCTCTGGGAAACAGGGACCAGCTGTAGTTCTGGTTGGCTGCTCAACTGTCCATTAAAAAAAACTAGGTTCATGTGCCACAGTGTGATGTAGTGACAATCACTGAAACACAAAGACTGGACAAACACTCGACCGCAGGTTTTACTGTGATTATCGTCACACAATCAACAGTTCATTTACCTGATCATGGTTAGCTTAAAAAAAAAAACGCCTCGTAGTCAAGAGTTTACAGCGTCGCCCAAAAGACAGAAATGCTTTAAATACTCAGGTGTACTTGGTATGATGTGTCTTAACCATAAAAATCAAATGAAACCAATTACTCAGATTTGTATTTTTTAAGTTCAAACAATTACCTTTATTGTGACACCGCAAGTCAGACGGTACACTCGAGCCACCGATATAAAATGAAAAACACGAACACACACACCAACACTCCACAACTGAAGAAACTGTCACCCCAAAGCTGACCCCACAGATGTGGATCAGGAGTTCACCGCGCAACATTAAATAGAAGTGAGTGGGAAAAGGAAGAGAAAGTGACCGTCTGAGCTCTTTTCTCTCATTTATGAACTTTGATTAAAATGGACAATCACTAACTGTACTTTTTCTGATTATACTGCATGTATAGCTGCCATTATGATTTACTGTAACTCTGCTAAGACATCTTACAGTAAATTACACAGGTGTGTTATTACATGTATGGGAGTCACCAGACTGCCTTTCACTGCAAGACACTTCGCTCCTGATGTGAAAGGCCAGAGTACGGCTTTAAACCTCAGTATTTCTATATGCTTCAATTAAAACCAGCAGCACAAGTTAAAATCCTAAATGTATTAAAATAGCAGAGAGCGGCATTGAACGTGAACATCTCCGCCCTGCCAGAACGATTTCAGAGAACAGTTGACATGTTGTACAGCAGGACCGTTTTCAGAATGTTTTAGTGGCTCAGCGATGAGAGCACTGACATGAGAGTCACACATGTTCATCCAGTAGAAGATTTACTCCATGCTAACATGACTGCAGAATGTGATGGTGACAACAACAATTTTCCATCCCTATAACTGCATTAACATCATCCTCTGCTCAGGTTTAAGGATAGACTTTGTGTGCCTCACGCACAACAACAACAGTATTGGGTGGAAATGTGCAAATTAGTTTTTTACTTTGTAGATTTTCATGATATTTGTGCCAAATTTGCATAAAAGCTAACCCAGCTAACTACAGTGTCCGCTTCTGTTTACAACACAATAAAAGGTTTTAGGTGAATCTACAATGATATATTTGCACTAGCCCTCATCAGTGAGGCTTGTCATACATCTACAAATTAGCATAGATCAACCCATGCTGGCTCACTGCAGATGAATTGTATGCCATCACATAAATTTGAAAAAACAAAACAAAAACAAAACTTGCTGTCACTTACTACTAAATAGTCTGTAATTTTCTCCAGCAGAAGCTCTGAAATGTATTTCTACATTCAGTCTGTATGGATCTTAGTCATAGTAACGAAAAACCTCAAGGGTCTGTTAATTTATGTGTTAATATTAACTTCACATATTCTGAATGCACATAAATTGTTATTAGCACCTTATATTTATTTCATTTATTGTACGCTGACACTCTAGAGTTTGTGTTTATATATATGTGTGTGTGTGTGTGTGTAACTTATTAAGATGACTATCATCATTTACCCTTTTCAAATATAGTTTGCTTCCCAATGAATACAGTGGAAGCTCTAACATTAGCATGAAACACTGAATAAAACAGTCTACTGAGTGACATAGTAATGAATTTGATGCCCATGCTCTCATCATTCAGAGGGTGTTGGTTAACTAGAAAACTCTTTCTTTCATGTTTGGATGGTCACACTGACACTGATCAAAAGGACACAGTAGAGGAAGAGATCCAGAGGGTTTGGGGTGGTACGTATTCACTAGCGGGAGGAGTTGGAACTGGAACGTGACCGGTGACGGCGGCGGCCGGGGGATCGTGACCTGCGCCGCACAGGGGAGCGTCGCCGTGGAGACCGAGATCTATAAGAGACAGTAAAAAGGCAGAGACCGAGAATTAGAGTGTTAAAAGGGAGGTCTTGTGCCACAGCAATAAACTTTGACTCCAGAGATTCTATCAGCTGTAAGATCTACATTTTTTGATTCCTAAATCAAGCACTGTGGTTCTTTCTTACCTTCTTCTCATTCGAGGTGGAGTGCGCCGCCACATCGGAGGGGGTGGAGGCATCCTACGGGGGGGTGAGAGCCGGCGAGGGGGAGGGCGCACAGTGGGAGTCAGCACAGCTGTGACTGTGATCTCCTGACCGTCAATCTGCCCTGAAGAGAGAAAAATCATGTCAAATCTATGTGTCCATTTCATCACATTAGTAGAAGAACCACTCCAGTGTCAGAACATAGGTCTTTTGACATTCTGCTCATGTTCCACCACATCTTCTAACCTCCATCCATGTGTTTCAGAGCCTTCTCCGCCTCCTCGGGTGTTTCAAACTCCACGTAGGCATAGCCTTTGGACAGGTGAGGGTGGATGCGGTTCATGGGCATGTCGATCATCTTTATTTTTCCATAGGTGGAGAAAATCTCCTGGATGTGTTCCTGCAAAGGCGCAAAATAAAACATTTGGACATTTGCACTATTGTCTACATCATAAATTTAAAGGAATTGGCAGAGACATGCAGAATGTTTTTTTTTTTTTAACAACATATAGAATAGAATTTCTATAGAATAGAAATTTCTAGTTAGTTGGCAGTTTACACCACGAGGAAAGTTTCAGATAGCTTTCAAACAGAAACAGAAAGCCAGAAATTGGCATATTTCCATTATTTAAAGATCATAATCAACAGATCTACAGATGTCCCACATGCCCAGAAACATGGATTAGCACTGACCTTGATGACGTTTCTTGTCAGCCGGCCCAGGTAGACCTTGGTAGGTTTTGGTGTAGGGCTCCTGCGTCGTCGGTCTCTGTCATCCTTCTTTGCTGATTTTGACCTATAGTGACATTTACCATGCAGTTATTATCGGTGTTGGAAGAGGAAATAAAATCTGATGATCTTCATTTATTCAAAAAGAAACAGGTTTTAACTAAGGCCCATTCCATACTTTGACCGCGAGCGTCGTCTGTTGTTGTGGCGCTGGCGGCTGGGGCTCGGCGAGGAGGATGAGGAGGAAGAGGAAGAGGAGCGGGAGCTGGACGAGCCTGAGTGGCTGGAGGCAGAGGAGCTGGAGCCGCTGGAGGAGCCTGAACTGGACCCTGAGCTGCTGCTGGAGCTGGAGCTCGACCTAAACAACAGCAGGTTTTAGAAAAGGAGCAAGTGGCTGAACCAGCATGTAGTGTAGAAATATCAAGGACAACCCGACTCGGTAATGACTGAGAAACATTCAGAACTCGTTTAGATGTCTCTCTTCTTCACCTGAAAATGACACTAACTAACAACATGGTAAAAAAAAACAAAAAAACAACAACAACCTAGCTCCTGACCTGCTACTCCCACTGGAAGCACTGCGGCGTGAGCGGTTCTTTTCCCGGCCACGGTCTTTATCAGTCCCTTCTTTTGTGGTCCCAGATTTCTCCTTAACTCGTTGTTTACTCTTGTCCTCCTCCTTTCTCTTTGTTGGGGAGGGCGCCCTGTTGGAGAAGTAGTAAACAAACAACAGTCAAACTTAGAGGCTTTGGTTGTCACAGTTTTTAAACCAGACTCTTGTACAAGAAGCCAGAATTAGTTATCTATTAGATCCGATTTTTGCAGAAATTTGAGTAACATTAAAGGGAAGAGCTGACTGCTTGTTAATGAGTAACCATACAAATTAGTGCCTGACATTCAAAATTCACAGCTATCAATGTACAGAATACCGCGAATAAGCCTGCAGTTTACAAGCACTCCCCAATTAATAAAATGGAGCCGTTTATTAAACACAAATTAGGCGGTTTTGCTGCACAATGAATGACGCTCCTTCAAAGCATTAGCATTGCGATTAGCTAATGAGCTAATACTGGTTTATTATGCTGTGCTGGTCTACCGGTGTGTTGTTGTTTTAAACCAAAACTTTGTACTTTTCCCACTCTGCTCTCGTGGTGGTTCCAAATGTTAGCTATAGATACGCATAAGAGAGAGATTAAAACGGTGTCGTTTACTTACATTTTATCGCCTACTCGCGGCAGTTACAGTCGCAGAGAGATGATGTAATACTATAAGCTTCCTATCAACCAATAACAACATCTGACGTATAAAGGAAGTGACATGTAATAGAAGAAATTATACCCTCAGAGTTGTCTGTCAGGTCCTTCTCGTTTTATAAAACGGAAAGGTGAAATCTTGCAATCTGATTGATTGATATAATGAGCGAATATCACAGCTACTATTCTAAAGCCTTTTCACAGCACATCATTATGCTGTTTTTGACGACATTAACAATTAGACTAAATTAGTTGAATTCACATGTTTATGGATAATTTCCACCTCCATGTAGGGTTGACAACAGGAGAGTGAACTGAACAGTGACTTTCTTCCAAAAAAAACAAAAAAAAAAAAAACAAGGAAAAGATAATATCTATTTCTGATTAATTAAAAATGACATTAAATAGATAGTGTAATCCTCTTATATATTTTCATTATTGGTAACCGTTTTATAAAAGCAATACATCACTTAAGGCCGTGGTATACGCTCATTATATCACAGCTGAGGGGGTTAAATGCTTAAATATATATTAGTTATTGAGCGATAATATCTGAAAACAAAAACGAAAACACTGTCCAGTGTTTTACACACTGCCGTCTTAAACACTGATAGGTGTGGGCATTCAACGCAAAGTCATTCTGGATAATAGAGTTGGGAATAACAACTGCAACAACCAACATCTTCTACATTCAATGAAAGGGTTCGCTCATTGGCGTAATATTTACATGTGAACGTGACTATGAATGAATAAAAAATGCACTACCGCTAAGATTAAAGAAATATGTATTAAAGTTTAACAATATATATCCCACAAATCTAATAGTTACAAAAATATATTAATCAGCCGTTTCATGTTTTCAGACATTTAGACAAGTGACAAGTAATTTTTACATTAATGAATCAGAATCTTTGACACATGTACGTTTACTAAGATATATGCTGTCACTTGGTTTTAACTGAAATAAGTTATATTATATTAAAAATCTATAGATTTTATTTTCACACTGATTTTACATAAAAAAAAACTACTTATGGGCTCACTTGTTCCACATTGCCTGTCAGGTCTTACTGAGGACATACAGTTCGTTTTGCAGTGACGCCGGTAATACAGGAAGTTGATCTGACTTTCATATGCTGAAGGCACAATGCTCAGAGAGAAAACTTTCTGTACGAGCCATAATTTATTCATCAATTCGTCCTCAGGTAATAAATACGCGATCGAGTGCTGTAGGACTCTGAACATCTTGGCTAAAGATGAACGCAAATGCTGCTGATGCAGAGGAACCCAGCAGAGGCCCAGGCAGTGCCAGGATCCTTGCTCTGACTGTGTGCTCTGCAGCCATTGGAGGCACCTTCCAGTATGGCTACAACATCTCCATCATCAACGCTCCTACCAGCTACATCCAGGCCTTCATCAATGATACCTACGTGCAGCGCTGGGGCACACATTTGGAAAATCCACAGGTCACTGTATTGTGGACTCTTGTTGTATCAGCCTTCTCACTGGGGGGTCTGGTTGGTGCACTTCTCGCTGGGCCTATGGCAGTCCACAGCGGGAGGAAGAACTCACTGCTTCTGAACAACTCTTTCCTGTTTGTTGGCGCCGTGCTCGTACTAACATGCCAGCTGGCAAAATCATTTGAGATGATCATCCTTGCCCGGTTTCTGGTTGGGATGAACTCGGGAGTAAGTATGAACATCCAGCCTATGTATTTTGGGGAGAGTGCCCCCAAACACCTCAGGGGGGCTGTGGCTTTTTCCTCTGCTGTTTTCACTGCATTTGGGATTTTCTTGGGTCAGGTTGTGGGACTTACTGAGCTGTTGGGATCAGAGCCTCTTTGGCCCTACTTACTAGCCAGTAATGCTGTGCCAGGGCTGATCCAGCTGCTTACCCTTCCCTGGTTCCCTGAAAGCCCCAGATACCTCCTCATTGACCGGGGAGACAGGGATGCATGTGTCCGGGCACTTGGGAGACTGCGTGGTGGGGAGGCTCCGGTTTTGGAGATGGAGGAGATGCTGCAGGAGCAGCAGCAGCAACAAGCAGCAGCCTTAAATTCGGGATATGCAGCTTCTGCCAAGACACCCTGGTCCCTTTTTAAGGATCGTGACCTGCGAGCTCAGCTCCGAACAGTCATGTTTGCCAGTAGTGCTATGATGCTCTGTGGCAATGACTCAATTTACTTCTATGCTTCTTCCATCTTTCTCAAAGCAGGGATCCCTCCAGACAAAGTCCAGTATGCTGCCATTGGCACGGGGGCATCTGAGCTAACTGCCTCCATACTAAGTAATCTCCTGATTGAACGTGTGGGGCGCAGGTACATTCTCGTTCGTGGGTACATTCTTATGTCTTGCTGGACTGTAGTCTTCACTGTAGCTCTCAACCTCCAGAGCCTTGGGGTGGCAGGGATGCCCTACCTCAGCATGGCGTGTGTTTTCGCCTACATCCTTAGTTTTGGCTTGGGCCCCGCAGGAGTGACGGGGATCTTGCCGGCAGAGATCTTTGACCAAGCAGCTCGTCCGGCAGCATACATGGTCGCAGGCTCACTTATGTGGATCAGCCTGTTCTTGGTAGGAATGCTTTTCCCGTTCCTTGTCAGCGCCTTAGGGGACTTCTGCTTCCTGCCTTTCCTGGCTGTGTGTTTGGTGTCTGCTCTGTTTTTTGGGCTCACCTTACCTGAGACTAAAGGCAAGACGCTCGCTGAAATTACTGCAGAGTTTGGTAGGAAAAATGGAAAAAAGCAAGAGAAGCCTGGGAGGCAGATGGATGAGGTCAATACAGACCACATCCAGCTTAATACAACCTGCTCAATCACTAACCTAACACAAGATCCTGGCCATACCTATAAAAACAGGAACTGAAATGATCAAGATTACTCCAGAGATACAATCTACATTTCTTGATTGATGAAATATGATCTCAGCGTAATGACTCATAATTTCATTTCATTCTGGTTTCATGAGCTTTAAGATTCTGTTTCCACTGACCAGGTTTATGAAGTATTAGATTGTCCTGCTCATTCAAGTTAGTACCCATGGAAGCTTATTGTTGTATTTAAAGGAGCAAAAGATGCTCTCTTTTTATTGTCTCTCTTACTGTGATTACAGGCAGTGTGGACACACACTGATATGCGCAGAAGGATGATCTTTTCTCGATAAAATGTCCACACAATACCCATAAAGTAAACGACGAGGCGGTTTACTAATAAGCCACTCTCCGGTTTCATTCAGTACACCCAGCTTTAGCACTTAAAAAGGAGTGTTGAGAAATGCCCTTTACCCCAATCAGCCATTTCTGCTAAATGTATTTTTTACCTCATAAACACATCTCAAATGAAAAGGTTACATTGTCTGTACAGGTAAGGGGGCTCTTAACCGGCTGTAGTGTCTGCTGTCATTCATTCTGAAATCTGTAGTATGTTATTGACTTGAGTCTTAATTTGTCTTTCTGATGATGATTCTTAATTAAGGAGTCAAGACAATACTATCCCTCAAATGTATCTTCACAACCAAAATTCATACCCTCTCAAGCTCTTTTTCTTTTTCTCTTTTGTGGTCTCTGTAATAATAAAGGCATTCGCTGTAGAGTGGATAAAATTTCATGTATTAAAGGATCAGAGGTCTAATTCAATATAGCTGCACGTTTCACTTGGTTGATCTGACAGTGTGCAACTTGGGCCGTTCATGCATGGACAGGACAGACAGCTAATCCTTAGACTTCTGTAAATTATCTGTATGATGTCAATGAACACATTTATTTCTTGACCGATGCCATTAGCTGCTCACAGAATGGCGACCTAGCTGGTTTAAAACTGTGCCTGTGCACTCAAAAGACTGAATTTATGAATGCAGCGCTGCCAATGGTCCAGTAGGTGTCCCATTAACTCTGTTCTTTGCCTGCTCTCCTTGACGCACCCTAATACTGTACAAAGCTGTGTAAAACCAAAATTAATCAGATGTAACATGCAAAGGGAGGATGGCACGTCCAACACCTCTAAGCTTACAACCTTTCACACCCCACTGTTGACCGTCTGTCATGTAGTCTGTATTATTTCTTATGTAAGCATATATTTATGATTTTTAAATTGAAGATGCTTTTCATTGAAGGGAACAGGAAAATGCAAACAAATATATACATATTACATGTAATCCAAGTTATGCTTTTGTTTTCCTGATTAGATTTCAGGGAGGAAAAGCACTGTTGTAGCATGCTGAAGGTGCTGTGCACTGACTGATTCACACGCTGTGTGATGCTGTTTCAATCCCAGATTTGGGAAAAATCACTTTGTGGAATGCTCAGGATGTATTTAGTAGATTTTGGCGCTCTGTTATTGAGTGATATTTATTCAATGCAAATGACTGCTGTGTGCACAATAATAAAATATAGAAGTGCTGATCTACACCATTGTCTTTGTGATTTGGTTAGTTTGACTTGATTCAGCCTGTCTGATCCAACTGTTCTCGTAATTACATTTAATCCCATTTACTTTGGTTCCCTTTGCTCCTTGGTACTTTAATCAAGCTGTTTCTCCACATGCCCATTAAAGCTGTGCGCGTAATGCTGTTTATTTATGGTTACAAGTGCTGTTTCAGATCATCTCATTGTAAAGCGAGAAAAGGTCCAAGAACGCTGTTTCGCTCTGCTCAGTTATGTCATTTCAGAACTATTTAACAATGCATCCTGGTTGTGAAAACTATAAATAGACGATAGAAGAATAGGATTTATATTTCATTGTTTTCCCAACAAGCTGTGAAAACACTAGAAATCTTAGCTGTAAGTGTTTTTAAAACAGAAAAGGGAATAGGATATAAACTATGTGCTCTTGCTGTCCCCTGATATCCACTGACCTTTTAATAGTAAAGTAAACAAATCATAAATAAATATTCCTGTTAAAATGGAAGAGAGATTAAATGGTCAGTGAGCCTCTAAAGGCCAAGTCAGTTTATATTGCACATCAGAGAAACAGCAAATCTTGTCCTGAGAGATGAATTTTTGTAGACAGCTTCATAGGACCAAGTCAAATTCTGAACACACACTGGTTCTATTTGGCCACTAATGATCTTAGGGATTTTGTGTGTTTATCAGCCTGAGGCGACTGTGAATCGTCAAAACACAACTTGGGAAAAGACTACTTTGCTACTGCAGCACATTCTCCATCCTCACAATTTGGATTCTCCCAGTAGCCTGTTAAATGTGAGGCCACAGCCTGGAGACAATACCCCAAAGTTTCCGGCTCTCTGGGATTCGACCCTCCAGGTGACCAGTCCACCGACCTCTAAACCAAAAGTAACCAATAGCTGCTTCTGCGTATGGTATAAGTGGATCACAGGGACATTATCTTGAATCACAATGCAGATATGTACAAGAAATTAAGCTCATATTCCCATGATACATTATACTGAAACCTCCCCACATATAAAACTGAAAAAGTTTCATAAAAACTAATGAAATGTTTCCCGTACACAACTGAATCACTCACATACAAGTAAAAAAGCTCACATACATATGAATATTCAATAGCTTACATGCAACACTGTACACACACACACACACATGCACAGTAACTCTAGGGCATGTCTCTGACGGCCCCGAGAATCAGTGAATGTCACTGATAAGGAAATCTGGATCATGGAGACCAAAAAAAATACTGAATTAGGTTTTTACTACACAAAAGATATATGTTGCATTCATATATTTTTTTATGCATTTGGTTTGTAGTAAGTGATTGACAATTTTTAAGCCGTCTGCGTTTGTTTTTTTAGTCCTCCTGCTTGAGGATAGAGTGCAAATATCCTTTAAGAGGAACCAAGGGAAGATGTCACCGAAAATTTCACAATACACGCAAAAAGTTAACAATAAAATAAATTAGGTGGGCAAAAATAAGAACAATATGAGATTTGATGCAGTTGTGTCAATCATCGTGCCATTGGAGTGTTGTTGATAACACGTTTAAATACATTTGCCACGGACAAGAATAGCTTGTATGTGAAACCCACCTGTGCCCTTTCAAAGCAAATCAGACTGATAGCATTACAAGAAACTGGCAGTGGGTCACAGTGGACCTGCAACAGAGCATGATCATCATTACCGCCACCTTCGGCACAGGCCAACCTGTGCCTCAGACACGAGCGGGTAGCATGGAGTAACTGAGCCATTATTACTGTTTGACCTTTTGTTTTGAGAAGGCGGAAATAGAGGGAAGGATTATATTTAGTGCTCAGAGCGCACAGCACAGCATATCGCACAAACTAAGCCTGGTTTGATCTGTGTTGGCCATCTCATATATGACGGGTGAGCATATTCAGTGATACCCTGGATTTAGGTGCTCCCTCACAGAGATATTTCAACAGTTTAAAGAATCCGTTTATTTGTGTTCCATCCAACAATGGAAATGAATGAGAGCAATATCAATCTCAAATCTGCGTGTTAAAGCCACATGAATCAGTACTTGTATATTAACTATTGATTTAGTGATTAAGATGCTACTGGCAGCTACAGGGAGGGTTTATGAGGTTTTTGCTGGGAGTTGGTTCCATCGAAAAGGAGCCTGATAACTGAAGGATCTGCTTCTCAATTTATTCTTTGAGACTCCAGGAACCACAAGTAAACCTCCATCCAGAGAGCGAAGAGACCTCCTGGGACAGTAAGGAACTGTGAGTTCTCTAAGATATGACGGAGCTTTGTCATTAAGAGCTTTGTATGTTTGAGGAAGAATTTTGCTGGGAGCCAGTGAGGAGAAATTAGCGCAGGATGTTATCCAATCCCACATCTTTTGATGTTTAAAAGAGACGCTTTTTGAAATCAAATCGAAGCTGAGTTGTATGCAACCAAAAAAAATTTTCAGGGTATTTATTTTCATTTGAAAAATCTTTATGTTGCTTAAAAATGGCTGGAAACGCATACGTTAATCAACTTATTAGCTAATTCAGTTGTTGTAATTATTTTTTATTATTGGAGCTTAATGAATAAGCATTTCGCCCACTTCAGGCAAATTCGTACTGAACGGGTGAAACTGTCCTCTCACTGAGAGAGAGAATAAAACTCGCTTGACTCCAGCTGTTGTATTTTACTGGGGCTTAAGAAACACAATAATGCAGTCCAAGTATGGGCCAGATGTGTCTTGCTATCTGGGAACTCACATTGGAAGAAAACAAGGATTGCTTTTCTTTGTATCTTGTGGACACGTCATGTGAGTATCTTTGGTTTATGTGCGTCTTCCTTTAGCTGTCAAATAGGCGAGCACATCACGAGCACTAATGAAGAGCAGGTATAAAAGTAATCTGAGCTGTGTTGGAGGTGCCTTGAAATAGGATGCTGGACTACCCAGTTCACAAGTCCAAGGCATAATGCAAAAATAAGGCCTATGATTGAGCGAGGATTATCTATCCTCAATTCAAAGTCACATGAAGCTCATGTCAGAAGACTGACATAAAATCAATGGAGGTTTTCACCTTAAATCTATTTCTTGGGGAGTGAAGAGTTTGGACTGTAAACTGTGGGTCTGGATTTCTCATTTTCTGTGAGTAAAGATATTTAGGCACTATGACTGAAAATTTTTTTGGTTAGTGCAGCTTTTCTTCTACCTTATTTTTTGACCTCATAATTGTATAGAAAAAGTGCATAACATTACTCACAAAATCCTCCCCAAATTCAAGCACTGCAAGATGAAAAATCTGTGCTGCTTTAATAACACTTATGAATTTTGAAACTTGATCAGGCAGATCGCTAAGCCGCTTAAAAACCAACTGTGTATGTGAGAGAAAGAGAAAGGGGGGACTTTCAGAAAAAACTCTCTTCCCTCGGGGCCCTGATCTGTGTGTCTGACACCAGCAATGTCAGCATGCATTACTCAGGAACTTTAGGGGAAATGTAATCTTATTTAACCACACTATTGATTTCCTGATGGCTTTATTGATGCTCTAATGAGAACAACTGATAGATAGATGAAGAAAACAGAATGATTAAAAAAAAAAAAAAAAAAAGATATCCCTTCTCCTAAATGTCACCTGTAGCAGAATATTTTATGTGTTGTGCTGTGGGCAGTCAGGGGAGCCCCAGGGTCGTGACTCCATCCATCCATCCTCTACTGATTTTCAGTTTCTGGGTCGCGGGGGATGCTGGAGCCAAACTGGGTGAGGGCGGGGTCACCCTGGACAGGTCACCAGTCCATCACAGGACCAACACACAGAGACAGACAGAGACCAACAACCTCTCACACTCACACTCAGTACAACGGACAATTTAGAGTCACCAGTTAAACCAAACGTGATGTATCTGGACGGTGGGAGGAAACCCACACAGGTACAGGGAGAACATGCAAACTCCACACAGAAAGGCCCCACACTGGGAACTGAAGCTACAACCTTCTTGCTGTGAAGCAACAGTGCTAACCACGACGGTGTCATGCTGCCCTGGTGGTGACTCATTCTGTACAATCAAGAAGAGGACAGTCACAGCAGGGGAGTTCTTCTGGATACAATTACAGGATGATGGAGAAAAATTGACCCATCACTCTTTTCATCATTCCCGAATCTGAGGGAATGCATTTAGCGCTGAATAATAGCCAGCGGAGGCACAATGAGACACCTGGTAAGCACTCCAAAAACTGATTGTCATTGAAATTATCCATATTGCTCATCAGCTCAGCATAATAGAGTCAACCCACCTGCACTGGATGAGAATGGTGTTTCGCTTTTTGAACAAATATATTTGCTTCTGTGGTTTGATTTTTCTTTAAAGGTGATAGTTTGCATTTAGACAGCTTTCCCATGTGGTCAGTATTCAAAGCCAGATGAGATGTACAAGGATACAAATGGCAGAAAGCAAAATGTAGCTGTGCAACAACAGACAAAGGAGCAAGACAAAGGAGCAGGCTGAGCATTTGTTCAAAAACCCTTCCAATCAACGACAGCCAACAGGAGCAGTTTCCAACATCCCACCTGAGAATTTCACTTATCTGAAGTATATATGTCGGTGAGAAGGCTCAGTAGGTGTCTTGTTCCAACTTTGCCTCTATCAAAAGTTCAAGAGCAAGTACTTAAAGATCACATTAAAATGATTTTTAACCTGCTAGCTCCTGAAAATGGCAGCATGCCCCAGATGTAACTGCCTGAGCCAATGATTTTTTTTACCCCCACTGTCTTGGCTCAACCCTTAACATCATCAACAAAACCCGCAACAGAATAAAACGAGTAAGTGTCTGGCAGTGACTTGTTTCAAATGAAGAGATTAAAACCTTAATACATTGAACCTGCTTTTAGTGCACAATGAGCACTTGATTTTTTTCAACAAGGTCACAGATTAAGTGTATACTTTGTCTTTACGGTGACGGCCTTCAATAGACCCTGCTCAGCCTGCGTCCCTGGCATCAAAATAACAACTTCCTGCTGGAGTTCGGGTATCGGATAACGGCATTTTATTGTTCATTTTCATTCATCTACGCCAATCTTGAGTGAAATGCTCGACTTTCTTCATTTTCAATGTGGTGCAATTGAGGCAATTTGTGACTTGCGTTCCTGTGATGCATAAAATATCAAAATCTTCACACCAGATGTGATGTGTTGGCCAAGTGCGGCGAATTTTGGGGCATGTTTAGGCCGCTAAAATGACGCTTGTTTACGCGGAAAAATAAAGATCCTATCCTAGATTTAATAGGCCCGTCGCACAGTTCAGTACTCCAAAGACAATAATGCAATTACTGTCAACACAGCGCAAGCATTTCTGGTGGATGCATATATGAGAAAAGAATGAAGACCAGGTATTTGCTGTGTATGTGTTGTCAAATGAGATGAAAGGCTTTTGGTCTGTTTGTAAGTGTTTTCTTGTGCTGGACTGCATCGAGCTCTTTACACAGCAATATTTCGAAAGAACTCAATAGACCAATGTGACAGCTACCATCCCACGATGACAGCAATAATGATCGACTATCATATTTTGGCATCTCTTCATGCGGCTTATCTTGTACACGGCACATGAAAAACATGTCCTGAGAAAGAAATGAGCTGATAGCTGCTCTGCTCAGGAGACATTTGGTTTCTGTTTCATACTCAGTGCCACGTAGAGGGAGAGAAAGAAATGCCAGAGCACTGCAGCACTGGTCACCAGTCACTGCTCTGGTCTTAATGGGTTAGGAATATACACAGAGGTGAATTCTGGTGCTTCGTTAAAATTTTTCGTGGGTGGCACATTTCCATTTCTTGCTGGACACTGTGACCAAGGCCATACGGCACATCACATCAACTACAAACCTCAAAGGCAACACTTTGAAGTTGCCTGTTTGGCTGACACCTTTAAAGCTCACAACAACAACAACAACAACAAAAACATTTTATCTTGTTCTGTATCAAACTAAAGTGTAAATGTGTAATTTTTGGCAATTAAGGGGATAATTTGTGAAAATGTGGAAAAACTGTGAAAGACATTTCTGACAGGCTGTTACACCAGAGTGTCACGCCAGCCCTTGCTTATGTGAGAAAAGTTGTTTCCCTCTTTCGGGTCCTGCCTTCAGCCTCAGCTGGGAGTCCAAGCAAGACAGTATGATGGCTTTTTCTTTCAGGCAAAACGAGGGTTCATTTGTTTGCAATTCGGTTAATCCTTTGTTTATGCCATATGTAGCCACGGTGTACGCCTCAGCTCCTTCTCATTTCTTACTGTTTCTGTTTTCCCTTTCTTTTCCCCCAGGCCTGCCATTTTCCATCCGCCCCCGAGCCCTGGACTTGTTTTCTAAACTCACTCACCTGTTTTACTTGTCTTCAGTCATGTACTTTTACTTCCACTGACATATCTTAAGCCAGTTCCCTCATTACAGAGGCCAATACCAAACACCAACCGTTTCCCCCTTTTCATCTCCGTTTGTTCCTGCTCACGGTCTTCTTCCTCCTTGTTCACATGTCAATCTGCTGCCTGTGTGTATCATCCTGTTGTCTCCAGTGCCAGCAGTCTGGGTTGCATACCTGCTCGTCCACTTCTAACCAAACTATTTAATGAATCATCCCGTCTGCGAGTCTACACTTTCTGAGCTGAAGGTGAAGTTTGACACAGAGGTTTGACTTAGCTGTGTGGCAATGCCGTTTCATAGCCAAAAAGTTGGAGGTTTATTTCTGAGGCCTGCAGCCCTTCTGTGTGGAGTGTTCGTGTCCTCCCTGTGTCTTTTTTTGTGCCGTGTAAAAAAGAGATCACATTTGCAAAGTGCTTCTTCTGGTAAACATGCATCAGATTCACGTGTACTTCAGCGACCTGTAGGAACAAACTTTTTGTGGAGAATATTACACGCAGTCCAAAGACTCTGACTTGGTGTCTGGTTTCGGTGTCTTTATGTCAGCCCTCTGATAGCCTGGCGAACTGTCCAGGGTGAACCCTGCCCCTTCGCCCAGCTTCAACTTGGATTGGCTCCAGCAACCCTGCTTGGGTAAGTGTTATGGATAATAGGCGGAGATCTGATCTCATATGCTTTTATCCCCATTTTAAAATCAAGCCGTGACTTTGCTGCTCCAAATAGTCATTTTCCTCTGTCCCTCCTCTCTGCCCTCACTAGCAGCAGGAAAAACAAGGCTGTCTGCTTGTTGCATGTAAAGCCTTTGCCGCTATGTCCTCCTCCCAGCCCAGACACCAACCATCTGGCCAGTCTGTGACCTCCAGAAATGCATACTGGGTTGTATGACCCCCTTTGAAAGCATTTATCTGAGTTTACAGACCAGCAGACTTCAAAACATTCACTGGAGAGATTTTGAGAGGACATAGTAGCTGAAGGGGTGGGAGGTATGAAGAGGGAAAAGAGTGATGAGGAGATATAATGACTAGAGAGCACTGGGGATGAGAAATTAGCCTGTTTTGCTGGGCATCCACGTAAAAAAAAGGACAGGGGTGATTCAGCTGAGGGGGGAAAAAACCGAGTCGTTGGATGAGTCACCAGAAACTGAAAGCTCTTCATTTTCAATCCTCTTGCCTTCATACTTTAGCACTTTTCTAAATGTGGGAAGAAAAAAAAAAAAAAAAAGATGAGACAAAAAAAAGCTTAGGAACGCAGACATGAGGACAATAAATGAAAGAAAACGGCAAAGTGTCAGTAATATAAATCAAACAGAGAGGAGCTGGAAGAAATCTGGGAGTGCACTCTGTGTGAAGAAGGACTTATCTTCATTAACTTCATTGTTAACGCGATCACAAATCCGTGGTGATTTGTCCAATGAGTGAAAGTAATTGAGGAATGGTTATCGAAACGATGCACTTGCATTTTGCAGAAAAGCCTGTGTGTAATGAGATTAATGTTAGTAAATCAACAGCAGCTCAAAACGTATCCCATAAAGATTAGCGGCTAAAGATGAAGCACCAACAGACCAGCTGGTGGGATAGTGTTGTGAGCTTGCGTGCCCTCAAGACTCAGCCCCAAGTGTTGCTTTCGAGTCCACCTTCTGGCCCTTTGCGACATGTCATTCCTCCCTCGAACTGTAACTTCAATCGAAGCAAAAAGGAAAGCTGAAATAGTCCTGGTTTCTTTATTTTCCTCTCTTCTGTGCTGAAACGTGAAGCCAGAGCTGAAGTGCCTTAACCGTGCATCGAATCTAATGACCATGAGGGGGGAAGACATCAGAGCTTATTGAACTCTTTGGGAAAATGGTCCTGCTTCTTACATGACTTGTTAGCTCAGTAAACATTTTCCCAATTGGTTTATGGTCTGTAGTTTCAAACATTCCACAGTGCATCATCAATACATTTTTTTAAATTATGGTCCCAATATGCATTAGGGGGGTATTATGTACCACACACTCAGGACAGAGTACAGAGCAGGCCAGATCCACATCGCTCCTTCTTGTTTGTTTTCTTGTTCAGCTTGTTCAGAGTTGAACCAAATAACGCTTGTGCTAATTTTTCTGCATAAAGTAACCCAACATTCAATACATAAGGAGAGGTATAAATTAAAACAGCTAACGGAGTTGAAAAAAGATAAAAAGACAGGCAAAGCACTTTAATATATCTGTGTTGATGTGAGTAAAGTGTGAAACTGTTGCATCAGTTCTGCTGCGGCCTGACAAACCAATAAAGAACACCTTTCATAAGCAGGAACTGGAGTCTCAAAGAGCATGATGTGTAACTGACACCAAATATAAGAATACTGTGAAATATTACAGATAAAATATTTATTCTGTTATCTGCTATTCCATTAGGTCCGTAAAAAAAGAGGTCACATCGACAAAGTAGATGTGACAGCGTCCGGTTACATCACTGCCGTTCGTGGTGTAATTAGCCAAACTTTTGGCAAATACAAAAATACAAAAATACAAAATACAAAAAAGACTACAGCTTCATCATTAAATCAATAACACTCACACGGCTTTTACAAACCCGCTGATTCGAACACCATTTTGGAGGAGCATGACCTTCAGCATTTCAGGGCAGATTTGTTGGCACTCTACCTGACACGCTGAACAGAGCCGTGTGGCGCTCATCACTCGCTGCACAAAATGACCCCAGTCACTGTGTTTGCAGCCAAAAGGGTGACACACTGACGATAACCTCACCTACGGTCAGTTAATCTGCTGCTATTTCAACGGCGCATGGACGCCGGGCTAAATGTTTCGCAGCAGGAAACAGATTCCGTTCAATTATAAGAGGCTGCCTTAAAAAAAAAAAAAAGAAAAAAAAAAAAAGCAAAGCAAATCTGTCAGAAAGCTGTTAAGACGATGAGTTCAATACACATAAAACTCACAATTAGTGTTTTGTAATATGGATTTCTCACGAGAAAAGGTTGTAACATTGGGAGGAAATTAGATCATGTTGCCAGAGCTCATCTTTGTGGCCACTGAGTGAAACTCCCTCAATCCCCCGACTGTCCTCTGTAATGAAGTTAAAAGAGAAATGGGAGAGTGAGTGAAAGAGTGTTGGCCAAACCAAACAGGCGATGCAATAAAGGGCTCCCAGGAGGAGTGACCTTTTAAAAAATGCAGTTACGCCGAATTAAAACCCCATAATGCTGTTATTTTAATATGTTTCAAATTTGCACTCCTATTTTCTAGTTTGAAGGTAGCCTTCTGCGTCAGATATCAATTTTTAAAACAAACGGTGTTCCAATGAATTGTCTTGGATGTATCCCATTATACACAGAATATAACATTAATAATACATTGTACTGAGGATTGGCTCAAACTAATAACCCTCTTGCTGTGAGGTGACAGCGCTGACCACTGCACCACTGTGCTGTAATAATGAAATCACAAATGCCAGAGATGGGGGCCAGGGAGTGCAGCAGTTTTTAAAAACACGGGATCCCTGATCCAAGCGCCTCATTTAGAGGCTGGACAGCTCCAGGTCAGTCTTCCTCTCTTCAGGTCTCAGCAGGTGATCACATCACGGAAAGACTCATCGCTGACGGCGGCGTCACTTTACAGACAGGCAGAAACACACTGATGTAACAAATCTGTTAAATCTCATCTGTGGCTTGTTGCTCCTATAAAAGTGGTAGAACCCCAGCGAAGCCAAAGTGAAGGAAAGTGAAGGAAAGGACACCACAACTGAGGATTTCAGATTGCATTGAAGTCTATGTGAAAATGACCTTACTTCGCAACATGGTCCTTTTTAAGATAGACCATGAAAGCATTAGGAGCGTGGATACCACGTGATTTACAGACTGTACCACACAGTCCAGAGCAGGTCAGATTCAGCCCCCACGCCTCCTCAGCGCCACTTTCTCCTCCAAATGCGGTTTCAAAAGATAGAAGTGGCTGAGGGCCAAATTGCAAACTGGAGGCTTCAGCATGGCAGCTCACAAACAAACGGGTGATGTCACTGTGGGAGGACGCTTCAGTGATGCACTTCTGCTTTGAGAGCACCGTCTACAGTGAGAAAATAGGCGAAACTTTGTATGTTCACTGCTGATTGGCAGTCATTTGGCGAGTGCCTGAATGCAGATTAGTTAGTTTCAGAGAAACTAAGAAAAGGAGCTAAAATGTGAAACTGATTCATCTCTACAGAAAATGTAGGCTTCTGTGTTCCACCGAAACTCATGTCGACAGCGTCTATGCTTCCAAGACATCAGTCAGGGAACACACATTGCATAAATGCACATTCGTTTGCTGTCTGCTGATCATGATGGGCACATTTATCTGATCCACAACACAAATGACATTTCGGGAATATTCAAATCTGATGTCTTGGTGGACGGGCAGTCCTCCAACTATAAAGGTTACTGATTCATTATTTTTTCCAGCAAACGCATTTGTGTTTTGGATTTTTTATTTTTTTTTTCTTTTTGCTGAAAGACTTTCTATTTCTCGTGTTGTAGAATGTTGTCATGACACCTCACAGTACACGCAGGCAGATATTACAGATGAAGTGACTTTGAGAAGGAAGACGAAATACACGTGTACTTGCAAAATCTCATGGCTCGGACCTGCAACTGCAATTTAAAGGATTTAAAATGAAAACCTCTTCGGATGTCCACATCCTTTGCATGGACACGCACACATACATTTCACAAACGCACTCGCTCAACAACCAATCCAATCCTGGGGTTTCGCTCACACGCTCCTCATAGATCACACTGAGAAGAGAGAGGGAAGGAGATACACAGACCTACTTTCTATTTCCCTTCCCAACCCTCAACTCTAATCTGTACACACCACACACAGACTAACTGCTAGACTGAATTATTCATGACTTTTGAAAATTGAACCACAGGGGGAGAAGAAATTCTTTCAATGACAAAAAATAACCATGCAGTCCTTAGTCCTTCAGCTGCTTCCACGTATGAGTCATCGATCACTCTGGATGCAATTGTGGGAACGCTTTCCCATTTCTTTCCCTCTCTGTGACTCACTCGCACCGAATCTTTCACTTTGTCTACTTTGCTAAGAGGAATCAATTCCCAGAGATAATTACCTCAAAAGGCCAAACGAAGAAATAACACCCCCAAAACAGTCAAACTCCTAAGATTGTTTGTATGTGTGTGTGTTTTTATGCTTTTCTGTCTAGCTAGATGATATTAAGATCTGCTTCATATTCCAGCTTCAGGGTCTACGTTCGTTTTTCCATTCTATGTTCTTAACTAAGGGATGGATACGCTGCAGATGCTATAGAGGATATATAAAAGACAACGCCTGTCACACCATCCACTGCACACACACTCACACATACAGAATGGTAAGAATTTACTGAGTTGTGGAGGGGATTGGAAATTCACTGGGTGCATTACAGCTCCTACTCATGAAGAGTGCGGTAGGATTTCAGAGAGTTTCCCTCGACCAAAGGAGGAGCTTTACCTCCATGTCCATCTGTCTCCTCCCCACTTCCACCTCCACCCTCCCACATTGTTCTTTGGACCATGCAAGACTTCCCAGCTGTCGTCACTGAACTGATCTCTTGTTGCTGACCTCGCCTGCCTCCGACCAGCCCTCTTCGTCTCTGCCCCAGAAAACACACCTGCTTTATCAACCTGTCTTCGATCTTTGCCTGCTCCGTGCCTTTTCCCTGTCTGCCTGTGCTCCTTCCCCAGAGGGGTCGGCTGGATCGAACCGTTGCCACTGATTTTGGTCTCTTACGTGCGAAGATCTGGACTTCTATGTGTCAGGTAGCGAAGGACCGGTCTGTTTGCTGGCGTGAACTGTCTATCTTTAGAGTAAGCCGGACTTCTGCATCACTGTCTCTCTGTGCCATATCTGGTATATCCCTGGCAACGAACAATGTTTGTGAATGCACATTTTTTACAGCTGTGTAATCAGTAAAATAATTCTCATTCCAGTATTTTATAGAAAATGATTACATTTAATTATCTTATTGCTTCTCAACATAGTTTTCACCTTCACAGTTACACAGTTTGTTCATATCAAAGAGGACAGTAAATACATTCATATCTGATGGGAAAGTCTCTGAGGGAACCCAAACAGCTGCTGGGAAGATCGTTTGCTCACATAACCCAAACATATGTGAACATTAGCTGAAGAACACAGAGGGTGGAGGGGCGAGATGAAAGCAGCTTAGACGAGGAGCGGTGTGTCAAGTTCAGGAGCATGAGCAGGACTGCAATGACAGGCAGCAAGGAAATCAGCACGCCAGCGTTGGCCTGGATGATCAGCTGTACTTCCTAATAATACAATAACAAAGGAGCTGCAAACAATGAGCCCAGGTGAGGGTGAAAGAGAGAGGCAGAGAGAAAGCAAACAGCCGTGTTCATCACACTTCCTGTCAGCAAGATGGATGAATAGGTACGTCTAAGGACGTCCAAGCAGCCCAAGCTGCCTCTTCTCTCTCAGTCATCTCTGCCCCTGCACCGTCTGAGTGCCACCCCCCCCATGATGTGACCCACTTTCATGCAGCACACAGGGTCCTCATCAGTCCAGGAACCTCACATATGGGGAAACGCACACACTCGTGTACTCGTGTCGTACAGTACTTGTTAACACTATTTTGCTCAACTCCGAGGAAAGAGCTTTGAAATAAATACACTCAGTGTTTATGAAATATATAGTGTACAGTTGTATATGAAATAGCTCGATTCACAACATTCTCTGATGAATTACTATTGAAATCGATAACTATGTAAAGAATCAAGGGGGCAAAACATGTTCAGGGGTCTGTTACATCAAGCTAAAGAAGCTGTAAATATATCAAACTTAATTATTGCAATGACGAATGATGTTGACTCATTTAATAATCTTCTACCGATAATCCATTTTGGGGTTGTGGGGTCACCCACACTGAGTGAGGGTGGGGTACATCCTGGACTGGTCACCAGGGCCAACACACAGAGACAGACAGAGACCAACAACCACTCACACGCAGACCTACGGACAGTTTAGGGTTACCAGTTAACCCAAACATGATGTGTTTGGATGGTGGGAGGAAAACCACACAGGTACGGGGTGAACATGCCAACTCCACACAGAAAGGCCTCGGGCCCGGGAATCAAACCTACGGCCTTCTTGTTGTGGGGCAACAGCAACAGCAACGGCAACAACTTCTAAAAATAAAAAAATATGGTTGAAAGGCGTTACGGTGCTCTGAGAGGAGCTACAGCTGGAGCAATCAGACAGCTATATTAAGAATCAGGTTCAACTTGCCGTGGATATCTTTCCATCATCTGACTGATGTGAACTGTCCTTCCGAGCTGGTTATCAACTGGCACAGCTGTGTCTTTCTATCCAGCTCTGAGTGCATTCGTGCCAAAGAGGCAAAACGTTTCATTGTTGCGACAAAACATTTTCACAACAATCAAACTTTCACTCAATGGCCCAAATACGGCATGATTTTAAGACTAGAGCAGCTTGGCTGCACATACAGAAATTGTTCCCACTGTTTGTCAGTGCCGGAAGATAACTGGGGGAGATGTGGACAAGTGTCGGACTCAGGCCGAGGACCCCGACATATGTTTGGACAGATCTTTTATCTTAGTCTCATGTTAAAACTGTGGAAGATTTTCTAAGCAGCTGCAAGAATGAATGGTTTTAAACAGTTCAGCTGACGGAGAAGCAGACGGATGGCTTTGAATAGAAACTGCATCACGCTGTAATTTCGTAGAATTGCACAAAAAAAAACAAAAAACTGAAGAGGCAGACAGTCTTTTGTCATTATTCCACGTGGCTGATCAATAGTGCTGATTGCATCCTGGTCTGGCGGGGGGTTTGTCACAGGTGAGAAGCTCTCTGTTGCTGTTTAGCCGGCTGCTGTCAGCCGATACGTTCTCGCTGTCTGCGGAGCTGAATTTGTTTGGCATGATTGCTTCTGTTTTTTTGACATCTCTCCCTGGAATATGTGTAACGCTTGCTCACACAGGTGCCACGCAATTTGCGAGAATGCGCATTGCATACAAATTCATCTCTAAACTGTGATTTCACGGCAGTGGTTTTATTTCTGAATGGTGAAAATGTCTGCGCATAATCTATTCTGACATTGCTGAGGGTTTTCTGCAACGGCGCTGCATTGCACATCCTGGATAGTTTGCAATCTGGCAACTCGTCCCTACAGCCAGCAGGCACAAAGCACCATTGTCGTTTATGTGAAGTCGTATTTCTGGCTGGCTTTGGTTTGTTGCTTGACAGTGTTTATCAGTGCTTTTTCAATTAAATCAACTACGGGTGGAAATAAGATCGGTCCAAGTACGTCATTTGTCTCTTTCACCCGCATCGACTTTCATGTTATAGCAACTTCCAGTCAGACAATAGTGAAGCGCACTGATGTTTCCACAGACCTTTATATGTGTTTGGCCTTGAACATGACCTTTTCATTTACTTTGAATGTGATATTCCCTGCGGGTTAGATTTGTTACCTCTTCCTTTAATACTTACTTACATGGCATCCTGGACATTTCTTTCTTGGAACCCTGTAAATGCTAATGAACAAATAAATTAAATTAAACTGTTTGAAACTTACTTTGGTTAACAACACTCATGTGTTAGTGTAAGATTTGAATCAGTGTGGCCTTTTGCTTGAAACATTGCTGCTTTACTTTGTGTATATTTAATTTGAGTATCATCCACCATGTTTGACTGCTGTCATTACAGTATCAATACCACAGAGATAGTTTTCTGTTTTTTCTTGTTCTATCAGCTACTAACCTGTATTACAGTGAACAGAAGGGACATATAAAACTACCTGAGGCTGTGCTGATTCTGAATAAGAGGAGGACTTGGTGACAGATTTAAAAATGCCATATTTCTATTATGGTTGATAGATTTCTTGTAACTTGCTGTTTTGTTTTGTTTTGTTTTTTAAACGAGGAAAAGTAAATAAATAAATAAATAAAAGCAGCAGACTCCAAGACCATTACCTCGAAAATGGTCCTATGTCTCATTTGATTTATTAGCTCAGTAAACGTTTTCCTAATGGCTTTTTTTGGTCTCGGTCTATAATTTCAAGTTTTCTTTGATACAATGTGATGTTGGTTTTTTTTTAAATGATGGTCCCATTTAAATGAAATGAGAGCATAATGCTGGGAATTATGGACCCAGCACACCAGATCCACCTTCTCCGCCAAATGTCTTTTCTTCAAAAAACCAGGACATAACAGCTGCTGACATCACGAGCCGAGATGTTTATGCTTCGTTACCATCGCATGACAGCTCCTACAACAGCTAGCAATGGGTTTCCTGACAGAAACATTTCAAATGCAGAGAATATCACTGCATTATCTCTGTAACTCGCCCCGACTCCCAGCATTGAAAATGTACAGTTTGCTGGTATTTCTCAGCTCTCACCCAAGTCTGAAAAACAAAACTTTTCCTTATTCCATCCTCTGCTCTCTCCCCGACGAAACGACCACCATGTTGCTCACACTCTGCATATGGACAAACCATCTGACACATATGCTGGCCAGGCAGAGCAGGATCTGGGTGATAATGACTGTTGATGGGAATTCGCACCTCGCTCTCGACGGCTGTGGGCGAACTGGTGAAGAAGCTCAGAGTTCTGTGGGCCTGGATGAGGAGCCATTCTCTCTACCACATGGGATGATGCAGAGAGGGCCTGTAGGCGTAGCTGGAGTGCAGCTTCATGACAGACGAAGACAGGATGATAATTGTTACATTAGAGTAGACACTTAGGTTTATTCTTCTCTTTTTCCAGATGAACGTGTGGACAGATCCAGGAGGGGGAGGAGGCAGCGGATTCCTGTTACAGTTGTGGATGAAAAATAAATAAATAAATAAAAACAGAGCAAGCGTTAAAGTTGGACACATTCATTTATTTTTGTTTTATTTTGGGAAACTTGTAGACTTTCATTTCCAACCTGAGACCTGTGGAGAGGAATTGGCTTTCCATATGGGTAAGCCAATTTCAGCAGAGGATGGAGGCACATACAGAATAACCTCACCGGAGACACTTGAGATAATTAAAAAGGCTGATGTATACTGTGCAGAAAATTAGGTTTATCAATGCACACGTGCACAGTCGGTGTAACAGAGCCACGACCACGCACCATGGAGACAAACAGATCTGTGCATGCCCACGCTTGCACAAGCTCTGTTGCAAGTTAATGAATCGCGCAATATGCAGCCATACAACAGGAGGATCAATATCAAACCCGGCACTTCTTCTTCCTCTCCCCCTCTTGTCTCCGTTTCCCAGACAATCCAGGAATGCACATCCAACCCACCCACACACGAACTCTAAGCCTGTATGGCAACACAAAAGTTCAATTAATGCCATAAAATGTGACGTTTTTAGAGAAATGAGACATCTGCTTTGCTTCTCATTTTTCATATGAGCTGTCATCAGACATGCAGCATCGGGGAGCTGGTTTGAAAAGGTTCCCGTAATAACACAGCTACGTGGACACATAGAAATAGCTCTCTGAATCTGTTAGAGAATAGTGAGTCTAATCCACACCAGCCTTTCTAAATATTCATTCTGAAAGGGGTTTTTGTAAAACAATGCTTTTGGTGTTTGTTGGAAGCCTGCTAATGTTTCCATTCGAAAATAAACAAAGAGTGACATGTTACCCACAAGTGACGCTGGCTAGTCCACTGAGGCTGATGTGGCTGATGTGTCATTACTGTTGGAGCAAAACGCTGGTGTGGAAGCAGTTTGATTTTCTCCTGCACACAATGAGGAAAAGTGACATATTGTGCTGACAGCATCCAGCTCACTGTGCTCAGCCGGAGGAAGCCGGGATACGACCTGAGACATAAGAGGCCGGAGAGTATGATCTAACAGGACTCACCTCTGACTGTTGGAGTGTCTTCCTCCTTGGTCTTTATTGCTGAATATCCCCAGAGTTTCCTCCAGCTGCTCAGCCTTTTGCTGCAGGCAGTTATGATTTCCTCTGCCTGTGAAATTCTCTCATCCGTCTCCTCAATTTTTGCCGGGTGTGACGGCAAATCTCTTTTAACGCCACTGAAAGGATCCAGCATTTCGACAGACTGTTTGGCTGATTGTTGCTTTGGAGAGCGATCTGCCTCCAGTACATTGCGGTTGACTCCAGCCATGCCAGTTGTGCTGTTTGGTGGCGTTTACATTTTTTGATGACAAAGTTATTTGCAAAGCTTTTTAAAAATTAAAGTTAAAGTTATCTGACATTTCAGTTGTTTTTGTGATGTTTTTCCAAGAAGTTAGCCAAATTTTTGCAACCTCCAAACTGATTTGTTTTGAGTGCATTCGTTATGCACCGTTAACAATTTGCAACAACTGCAACTTAAAAGAAAATGTGCAAGTAGGAAAAACATGAACTAGCGCAGGGAAACATTTCATCTCCGATAATTTGTGACTTTTGAAGTGAACAGCTTTTGAAGTGAACAGCTTTTGACAACAGGCGCACATGGATATACAATGAATACATGCAAAGGCTTGTCAGCCAGATCGGGTTCACTTGCTTGGTCATTAATAGCTTCTGTGTAAAACCCCTATATATGAACTCACCACTTATCATGTTGCATGCACACCGGATCCTGCCTGCAGAGAAAATGATAATGGTCAATTGAAAAGCTGCAAAACCATCAACTATAACTCAGTGGGTGCAGAGGCCGAAGCAGCTTCATAATGGAACAACTGACTGTGACTCTTTGGATGTGTGTTACACCAAGATGTTCGATGGAGAGGAATGGGATCTACGACAAAATCTACAATTCAAATGGACTGTCAAAGAAAGCGTCAATGTATTATTCCTCTAAAATCAACATGCTGCAAATGACCCTCTGTGAAAAGTGTCTCTCAGTTTCATTCATTTGTTGTTGTTCTTACTTGTCTATTTATTTCACTGTTTTATGATCAATTCATACAGGAAAGGTTTTTAAAGATTGGCTTCTTGGGATGAAACATCTCGTCCTCAGATGGTCCTGGATTTTCCTTTTTCAAGGAATTCCTTCTGCACACACTTCTCAAAGGCTGAGTTCCATGAAGCAATCACCAGTCTGCCCAAGCACTCGACGAAACCTACATGGAAGCCTGGATCCGTCATCCTACCTTTAAAAAACTCCAGCCTTACATTATTTAAACATTGCAGGTCCATTCATAGTCGTGTCCAAATGCAAAAGAAGAAATTATTTTTCTAATTCCAGCTTGACAATGAAGACAGTAAAGTATCTGAACAGTAAACCTGCCCAGCCTGTGGTGAGTAGTACCCCCTTTCAATTCACAGCTTCACACCCAAAGTTAAATTTGCATGTGATGGGTTATTTTTCTCACCGTGGATGCCAGCCCAGTAGAAAATACGCCGTCAAAACTCCAGTCCGCCCATATGCCAAGATGAGTGGGACTGTGTGCCAGAAAGCGCAGATGCCAGCCAACAGGCACTGACCCCAGCGGCCTCCTCCCACATAAAGTGTCATCTCAGGACGTAAGAGGGTACGGAGGGGGAGAGAGGAGAGGAGTCACAGTCATGGGCAGAAAGGGGAACAGGAAGTGACCTAATGTCAACCAACTTGCCCCCATCGCAAGGCAGGGAGATATGTCGGATTGTGAATCCGAGGATGTAAAGGGAGAAGAAGTGGGGGAAGGAAGTCTGGATAAATAGATACTATCTTCAGCCACTGAAGGATCCATGGCAACCTTCCTTATTTAGCCTTCAGAGCAGCGCTTAAACACAGAGGCAGTAGATGGTGCACAGAGAACCAATGCTTGACACAAGCAGGCAGTTGTATTTCTGAATGTTTTTGAACTGCGTGACATTGCGTCATCGCCCCCACCACCAGCCATGTTATCATGAAGTACTCTTGCGCTTCAAGGGTGCTCATTTTATACTCACTGCGGCAGAAATTTACCAACCGACAGCAGGAAAAATGGGTGTTCTATGCTTCTGAAATATCTGTGCTGCTGAAGTTATCAGGTGTTTTATTATGTCAAAACAAAAAGATTTTTCTGGTCATGGCATAAAGGTCACACAGGCACATCAGAAATGCTCCTTCCTCTGCTGCATGTAACAAAGGAAGCTCAGACCTAAACCAAAAAGCAGGGAACGAATTGGGGATCGGCTACTGTGTGATTGACAGTAACACACAATCAAGACAGAGGACAGAGCAGATCGGATCCAGCTGTCACTACAGCTGTATCCTGTATTTGTCTGTATTTGTGAAATACAGAAATGATCACAAATTTGATCACGGGAAATATCCAAATTGTAGGAGCTTCCATTTTTTGGGTTCGGTATAATGCATTTCAACATCACTGTGCATTGTTTGCATGATATAGTAGGCAAATTCTTGTTCGGTAAAAGATGTACCAAATAATGCCTCATGATTTCTTTTGATGAAAAATCATGCCTACAAACTTAATTCCACTCCCCTCTCCCAGCAGCAGCATCTAATAGAAACGTGACTTGTTTACTTGCTTGGCTTTTCACAAAATCAGTGAGTTTAATGAGCAACTTTGAGGTACCTCAGACTAAAAGGGGACGGCAATTTGTCCTTTTAATGCCATAGATAGCACAGACAGTAACAAATCAATATCAAATAATCAATCCTTGCTTCCAGTGGTTTCTCTTTGAAAAACAAACTCTCTGTCGACTCCCACTCTTCTGTTGGACCTACTAATTTCTCAGTTTGCCTTAAAAACCATGTGTGGGTATAAGACTAATATTAGAAATAATGTTAAAAAAAGGTTAGAATCGTATATATATTCTAACATATAATACATCCAGTTAGCCACAATCCTCAACCCTTTCCAGAAATTGTCCATGTCGCTGATTAATCTTCACCCCTCAGTGACTTCGAGGAAATGGCATGTTATTTCATGTTACAGCTTTTAAAGCTCCATGATCTGACTTCTTAAACTGGTAAATGCCAAAAACAATGGTCGCGCTGCCATTTCCACTAAAGACAGCATCAACGTCAGCTTTGAGCTCCATTTAACTCATGGTTTTCACTTGCCCGTCCATGTGCTTGAGTCAAGCCATCACCACACGACACATGCAGGTGCTGCGTAACAATCGATATATAAATTAAGAGAGAGAGAGAGAGAGAGAGAGAGAAAAAAAAAAAAAAAACAGAAGGGAAGACTCCACTCACAATTCACACTGCTCCATTCCCAGATCTTTGTTCCTGAGGTGGACGTTATCTTGTTAATGAAGACGATAAAAAGAAAAAATAATTGAATGCGTGTAAACTTAAGACATAAATTGATATAAGAAATAATTGCTATCATCATCATCTGTCATAGTGTTTTGACACTCCTGGTGCAGCTCTGTAAGAGCTTCTCAGACCCCACAAGTGAAACTATTAAACTTTCTCACGTGTTTCACTGCTGTGACTATTTGAATGTGAATATGCAAAGCAGGCTACCAGAGAAATGTCAAGCCAACCTGACAACAGTTTTAGTATTGTCGAGCTAATTCATCTCCAATTGGCTTCAACAAGGCCGTTTAATAGATGAGATTCAATAAAATGAATATTGATTCTGCTATGGAAATTTTGACATTTTATTCAAGATGAGCTGGCTGCCTAACACCCATTTACCCTGAAGAGAGCAAGGTAGTAACAGTATCACACTGTAGGCATGTTAGAAAATTTACTTCCGCTGCATGCAACCAATAAGCCAGTTTAATGACTGAAACTGGGCCATGGTGCTCCCAGTGGAGAGTACTATGGAGGAGCAGAGCTATGGAGGAGAACTAATGACATGAGATACAAAGTGAAAATATGTTTTAGTAAGTAAATTTAAGTTTGGGTAATATAGGAACATTTATTTTAGTCCTTATATTTAAACTTTACTGATATATTTTATGCGTTCATATTTTCCTACTTCCTTAAGACTTTTGAATGGGAGCATATGCAACTGAAGGCAGTTGACCCTCAGTGATCATTAAAGTGTTTCTGATTCTGATTTGAAAGTGGATCCACATACAAAGATCAACCGTAACATTGACTACCTGGTTGCTGTGGTGCCTCCCAGTGATGGGGGTATATTAGGCAGCAAGTGAACATTTAATCCTGAAGTTGATGCTTTGACGCAGGAAAATTAGAGTGACTCTGACAAGGACCAAATTGAGAGTGAGCATCTCAAATTGGCAACAAGCCCAACCTGCCGAAGAAGTTCCTGCTGCTTCTGATGTGTCACACAGGTGTCACACACAGCATCGCAGTTTCAGGATGGACAAGTCAGGATGTTCATGTTGATTCCTGTCCATCCACAAGCTCCTACAATGAACAGCTGCGACAGTGGTGATGGGTTTTTTCCAATGAAGCCCTGGGTCCTGCCATTCATGTGGCTGTCACTTTGGGGGGTACTGTAGCGCCGACCTACGCCTGGATCAGACCAAGTCCAGCCCGTCATGGAAACAGCATTCAGTAGGATGATCTGAGGAACAAAAACTAGTTCGAGGTTTTGAACTAAACTCCCAAGATCTCAGTCTAATCCAGCATCTTGGGGATGAGCTGGACAAACAAGTCTGATCCATGGAGGCTCCACCTCACAACTTCCATCTGCTGCCAAAGGTCTGCAGACCTCTGCAGGTCAGAGGTCTTGAAAACTCTGGGCCTTTATATTTCAGAGATGCTTTGGTGGCAAAGGTACAACCCACGCAGCAGTACGAGACAGGTGGTCACAATGTTATGGCCAACAACAACAACAAAGTACTGCCTGCTCTTTTGAAAAAGAAATCAAATTTTTAATAATACCAAATGTTGCTGTCTTTTCACTCCCCCTATCAATTCTTTTCAAATATAATTGTAAAACCTCAGTTTTTCTGCTCTGGAGCTCAAAAATAATTTGATAGAGCATTTTGTCCTCTGGCATGAAATTGTCTAAGACAGTTAAGAAAAATATAAATTATTATGTGGGGCAGAGAGATGGAAAAATCGTCACCAACAAAAATATTAGAAGGAAGAAATTCATTCTCCACAGTAAAAATTCCCACGGATGCTCATGCTATCATGCCTCTGGTTAACATTTTGGAAATATGGAATTTTGACAGTATCTGGTGGCATCAGCGTGTACAGTCCTGCCTGCAGCCAGACAACTAATGACCCTAATGACCTCCTGGCAACGCCACACAGATGTTGAAGTTTGAAAATCAGGTTGACTTCGACAAAGTGACATTGTAATAGTTTTTCCAAGAACGTTTTTTTTTTTTCTTTTTTTTTTTTTCAGTCATGATTGCTGTAATGTCATCAATTTGACCCAAAATACATTCAAAATCTTTCAGTATCTTTTAACACTGATGGCAGTTTTGTGTAGACAGTCTCTTACAGCTTTGTTCAAAACATTTTGGAGCACAAGCAGAACTGCTGAAAGCTGTACCGACTAATGAGAATAAAAGTGCTCTGTATAATAAGGAAGGTGTTGGGGTCATGACAAATCGCCAGAAAATGGATGTCATAAATTAAATATATAGCTACATCATTATTACCTGCCTAATGTTCACCGTGTATAAAACTCAGCTATTGAGTGTTGAGTCTGAGAGAGACTGACTCTCCCTGGGGGACAGAGTATTAGTTACACAACACAGTAGCCAGCAACCCATTGCAACAGCACAACCAACTGTCTCATAAATGACCACAGCGTTATTCTTAACGTAATTACAACCCTATTAGTTGTCAGGCCCCCGCCTTGGATTGCATTAGATTGTGTAATCTTGTTATTGGTTCCGGTCCTTCAGCTACGTATGTGTTTACACACATCCGTGTGACCATCTGCACAACACTGGTCTTCAGCCAGAGAAGAAATAGCATCAATTGTACGCCTTGACAAGGCTAAGCTGCCTTGTAATTGAACTGTCCAGTGTGAAAGTGAGTGCTTGTGTGTATGTGCGTGCACGCGCATGTGTGTATCCATAGCAGTCAACAGGGATGTTTATTGATCAGTGAGTCAGACTTAGCCAGTCTCACATGGCATGGTCAGCCTATTATTAGCTTTTCCTATGTAAACGCACACACACACACACACACACACACAACAGGAAAGAATCTGATAGGAGATCTCATTTGCTCCACTGTCATTCACAGCTGATTTATCTGAGAAGGGAAAGAGAAATTCAAACGACGGTTAAGGACAAAAGACCTACATAAAAACATCCGAGCTCGTGGGAAAACCTGGAGACTGAAGAAGATAGCATCAGTGAATTAAATAGAGAGGAAAGATACACATTGCTCTGTCACAGGTGACAGTACATCCCTATTGGATTGTACGTGTTGTTGCTGTTATATTTTTTTAAATAAATGGGAAAATGGCAGCGTATTCTCTTGCCTTGCTGAATCACAGAACCTCAGCATGTGATTTACATGAATTAAGTTCACGTAAGTTAACTTCAAATGAAATATCTTGTTTTGCTGCCACACAGTTCTTGAAAAAACAGAAAAAAGGAGAAATGTAAAGAAAGAAATATTGAAGAATGATTATAATAAAATTAAAACAGGAGGAGAATGGCGGCATTGTGGTTGATCCACAACAAGAAGGTCATAGGTTCGGTTTCTGACCTGGGGCCTTTGCATGTTCTCCCCAGGTGTCCTCTGGGTACTCCGGTTACCTCCCACCATCCAAAGACATCATGTTCAGGTTAACTGGTGACTCTAAATTGTCCGTATGTCTGAGTGTGAGTGAGAGTGGTTGTTGGCCCTGTGATGGACTGGCGACCTGTCCAGGGTGAACCCCGCCCTCAACCCAGAGTGAGCTGGGATTGGCTCCAGAATCCCCCGTGAATCCAGAAATGGAGAAACAGTAGAAGATGAATGAATGGAATCAATCTGGAAGAAGATCGCTGATTTCCATTCAGCTGCTGTTCTTTCAGAGGTCTCATATTTATTCATGTCTGCTGATTCATCATTAATCGTATTAGTTTGAGCGCTGCGTCTCCTTCAATGACAAATCTGTGCTTTTGTGGTTGAGAATGAAACACTTAGGACCATATGGGTGACTCACGCACGCCTTCTTCATATTCTGCTTCAGATTCATTTGTTTGTTTGCTTTTATGTATCTGATGTTGTACTTATTGCAATGTTGTTGAATTAGGGTGTTTGTCTGCTCACAAACTGTGCGTTCCGAAGGTTGTTTAAAAAAAAAAAAGAAAACACCCTAAAAGACACTTTTTTTGTGTAGCTAAAACAGCAGCACATATTTCTTTGTCGGCTGCTTCAGCAGCAGGCTGATCTGAATTAACTGCATGTGACACACATTATGACAGTGTTGTAGACCGCATGGCTACAGATAGGGAGCAACTCTCACACAATTTCCAGTCAAACAAATATATTAACTGGCCTTTCTAGGCTACATCTCAACAAATGGTGACGCCTGGAGAGGATGACTGGGACCTCACAGGGGAAGAAGAGGCTTATGGCCATCAGAGCGATCAGTGACAGGCGTGCAGATGGATGGCGGGTAGGAGAAAGTGGGTCAGGCACACCTAGTGGGAGACGCACACAGAATACACACATGAACTGAGGATTAAAGCTGAATTAAAGGTTACACTGCAATAAGGTAAATGTTTTAATCTTTGCCACAGGGGTTGTATTTACTTCATTAACTTGAAGTCACAAATCAATAAGATTTTCCCAGAGGAGCCCATGCAGTTGTTTTCAAGCTCTCCCGTTGACCTGATGAAGACCGCTTGTCATGTGGGATACAAGAGGGAAGACCAGGGACGTTCACATTGACAGTGATTTCATTTGCAGTCAGTTAAACGCATGGTTTCGTCATTGGTTACTTATTAAAAGTTAAAGTTTAATACAAAGCACAACATGAACCCCTAAAGTATCTTTTTATCACTCTTCATCACTTTTTGCATGTCGTTACCAGCTGAATCGGTATTTGGTGAGTTGGGGTATTCTCGACGGAGCGCAACCTGCACTCACAAAGACTTGTAAAGATTTGAACTTTAACCTCATCTGCTTGCTGACCTTTCACTGCTCTCTACATCGCGTATGACCCGTGGGGGCGTCGTCCTGGAATTAGTTCAAATCCAGTGATATGGCGGCTGCTCGATAAATTTGCATCAGGCCTGACTCCTAGGGAAACATTACAACCAATTTGAATAAATTCTGCAGTATAGGAAAGGAACTTACACACAGACAACGAATGACAACGAATACAGATTGCAGATAAGATGCACTTACTGTACATGCAGCGTCGCTGTTATCTGTGTCAGGATCCCACATAAAAACGCAGTACATCACAAATAGAGGTGAAGGATGAGACAGGGTGAGAGGTCTAGTGGGTTCAAGTAAAAGAAATATACAACACTTGATCACAAGGTATAAATAAGTGTGCCACACTGAACAGATATAAGCGTGTGGGAGGATTAGAAAAGTGGCTTACTTTATCCTCCGTAAGTGGACGTTCAGCTCTGGTGGTTTTCTCAGCAGCTGCAGTGTTGAATCCTCAGCCTCCACCAGCACAGGCACATAGTATCATAGTGAAGGTAAAATGAGTCAGGGCAGCCTTCGCGGACAGGACTAAAAGTGCTTTTGGTCTTTATTTAGGTCTTACAGGTGGAATCTTGTAAGAAGTACATGAAAAAAAAAAAAAAACACTGGCGGTGTTACTCAAGCCTTGTTCAGATCTGGCACGTGTAACGTTATACAAATGGACAGCTCTAAAATGGGTCTCCATCTGTCCCTCAATCGAGCATTTATCGATGCGCATAGATGCAATGTGTCTGTAGTCACCATGTTTTTGTGTGCCTGTGTGTATCTCTGAGAGAAAAGGACAAGGGCGGTCAAAATGAGCCATTGCAATGCCCGAAGCTCAACATTTTAGTCGCTTTAAAAAATATCATTTTGGCTTACTATCAAACTAATTAGAGTAAAGAGGCTGAGGTGGGAGCACACCGATCCATTTGGACCTGGTACTAAAATATGTGACTGGGTTATGATGTCTGATCCTCAGAATTCTGCTTTTGCCCCTGGTATAATAAGCGTTGTTGCCATCTCGGCTCTGGCCACATCGTCCCATCACAAAAGGAAAACTGGTGAGCTTTTTTTGTTTTTTATTCACATGTGAGGGAATACTGTCTGATAACGACTTTTATGACGTGATGTGTTTTTTGGGGGAGGGTTAGTACAGTTTATTCTGTATTTTCACTCATTAACATGAAAGCCGAGAAAAGGCACATGCAAATTTAGTTATTGAATATAATTTTTTTCCTCACAATAATGAGATAATTAAAAATAATGTTTTTTTGAGATCTTTCTCTCAGAAACAAAAACAAAAAAACAAGCAGTGGTAGAAAAGTGCATGGTCTTCTACCTTTAGGACGGCTTTCCTAAATGAAAAGTGACCATGTGCACCAGGTTTAGTCACATGAATGATTTACATCAAATTCCAAAATAAAACTGCATTGACTAAAAAGTGGGCGTGGCCAACTCCATGGGCTGTGTTCGACAATACAGCTGCAGTAAAGCTCTACCTGCTGCTCACTCTTTCGTAATGGAGTTCTTGCCTGCTCAGATCCAAGCACATTTCTTCTCTGCTTGCTACAAACAAGACATTCTTTCAAGTTCAATAAGTCCTCAGATATGTTACCACACTGTATGAATTGCATTTAAACCTGGCTGAAATCTGATCTGAGACGCGCAGCCTCCAGAAGTTGTTTACCCACTTAGATCACCCAATCCTGACGATCCTGCATTTAAACCCTGCAGTTAACGACATAATGCAACATTCGAGCGGGGTCAGTGCCTGTGGTCATTGTACGGATGAGGACCAGAAGGTCTACATTCTGATGAGCTGGAAGCAGATGAAACCATGACAACCAAGGCGTTTCAAAGATGTCACGACTTCAACCTACTGTGGCACTGCAGTTAGTACGAGGAAATAGATGTTCTGTTGACCAGGCTGTGTAACATTAACATGCCTTTCATTGACAGAACTTTTCCAAAAAAGTAAAAAATGTATTTATGTAAATCAGGGATGTGTACAGTATTTGGTGTGTGTCACTATCAGCTCTTCACATGTTTTTTTTTTTTACTAAAAAATAGAACCTCACAAAGATTGTACTCATATTGTGTCTTATGCCTTTTTACTGAAAACTTTTTCTGGTTCTTCAGCCTGCAGCATTTTTCCTCGACCTTGAATTTTTTTCCTTCAGCTTTACTTGTGTCAACACCAAATGATTTATAAATAGCTCAACACTAAACTGGGAAACAAACAGACCTTCACAAGTACACGTTTACACTAGGCTTTGGGAAAAAAAAAACAAAAAACAAAAAACCCTGGCTCTCAAAGCTGAACCTGTAGTCGAGTCTGTGGATTCATTAGTGTAACTAATATTTTGGTTTCCTGGAGCTTCCTTTTATAAAATAAGAAACAGTGATCAAATTGTGTCTTCATTACACCTGATATTTCCATGTCCTGGCCTTAATCCAGTGAAGAAGCAGCTAAATTCATATGAGCAGAAGAAGCTTAAAGGGATGGAGGATCGGGCTGGAAGATCTGATATCACTCTGTGCTATTTGGCAACCTCTAATCAAGTAAGTAGCAGCTAAGCAGAAGGTATCCATGGCAGCCTAATTAACAGAACATGCTAATGAGATGATTTGTCCATGACACTGGCGTAAGCACAGAGAAGAAAATGATGAGAGGGGAAGGGCAATGGAGGAGGAGAGGAAAGATGTGCTTTAAAGGTGATCAGAGCTATTTTACCTGCTGGAAGAAGTGATGTGTTTTAAGTTTTAATTACTTAAGTCAATGGCACTATTTCTGTCTGATTGTGTGGTGAATTAGGTCACATTAGATTACACTACATCTATGGTAAAACCTTTAATATCAACATGGATATCTGACATAAGAATTTAAATAAAAGATAGGAAAGTCAGATGGCAAATTCAAAGGTGATTTCTAATTGTCAATCTTAAAATTGAGCCTCACCTACTTCATTTCAATCCTAAATGTTCTGTTATCAGAATAAAAGGTGCTCTGAGATGACATTAGTCAGTCTCTGTATTGTTTGGGGATGAACCACCAACAATTTTTAGATATTCAAATTGACCATTGTTTGGAAAGGTAGAGATCTTATAGCTAAAGATCTTCTGGGCATGTGAAATGCTGGATTTGTCAGGTTTTGAGTTAATTCTGTCCTGTCCTTGTAACTTCCTGTTTTATTTTGTAGTCCTGGTTCCTTCGTGTTCCCCGTTACTTTACTTCCTGGTTGTGTCCCATGTTGATTGCCTTCCCTGCCCTAATGTGGATCACCCGTGTCTTGTCTAGCACTGCGTATTTAAGTCCTGTTTTCAGTCTAGTCCTGGTCAGATCCTTGTTGCTTGTTCATACGCTGCCTTGTCGCTTTGTCCGTGCTCTGTCCATGTTTTCTTGTTCAGTTTATGTTGTAAATTTAGTTTAGATTAAGGTCCTTTGTTTGTCACCTACCTGTTTTCTGGCTCCTGCAATTGGGTCCTCACCCTGCAACGCACTTCACCGCGTTTTTCGTCGTGACAGGATTAGCTTTGTTTAGCCAAAGGAATGGAAAAAAAAAAAAACTGGTGTTGAAACAGCTAGTGCAACTTCATCTGGAGCAAAACATGAAAGCTATAAAGAGTTAACATAAATGTTAACAGGTCTGATTAACGTTTTAATATTGTATGTATTGTATTGATACCATAAATTCAACCGGAAAACATTTAAAGAGGTAAAAAATGTAGAGAGAAGCTGGAACATTTTCCCATACATTTCAAAGCAAACTGGCGGTGTTTGGGCGACTGACCAGGCTATTAGCATGCGGATTCAAAGCTCTTCTACATCCAATTTCATATACAGTCTATGAATATGTTACATAACCGACAAAGTAAAAGGCGTTGAAGAACGCCATCACTGCACATGCAGGAGAGATAAACACAATAAGGCAGCTCTTAGATGGGGAAATCTGAACAGAATCATTTTTCGTGTAATTTCAGGATGTGAACTTTGGAACCCCAAGAAAGCAATAATGTATTTTTCACAAAGCAACTCCTTCAACACAGTTTGATGCGATCATATTAAAATACATCTTCCCTTTGGTCCAAATAGACCCAGCGTATCAATATCAGTATCTACTGGTAATTAACTCCGGTGAAAATTGTGAGATGCAATTGAACTGCTTCCACATTTTCAGTGTTACACATTCCTTTGTCAAACATCAGCCCACCCCAGTCGTTGTCTCCTTGCTTTTGACATCAGCCGAGGTTATTTTTAGCTCTTGCCAAGGGGAGAGGGAGGGAGATAGACACAATCCCTTATAGATGGGTGGATGAGAGGAGCCGTGGGAGGAAGAGGAGGAAGAGGAGGAGGAGGAGGAGGAGGAAGAGGAGAAATGTTGGCACATTGTGGATGGGTGCTTATTTAAATATTCATAGAAACAGCTGTGTTCACAAAGGAAGAGCACGGGTGGACTGTTAGAAAAAAAAAAAAAAAAATCAATGGAGCCCTCCACTACTGAGAGGTTCGGAAGATGGAAGATAAGTGGTGCATATTAATGAGGAATTTATAAGGGACATTCGGACATGAGAAAAGCAAGTGATTGCTTGTCTCTGCTCGAGCTACAGCAGAAATGAAATTTTATACGTGGTTGTGCTCCACAACCATTTAAGATTCTTAGAACTCTCATTAGCAATCTAAAATCACGGATAGAATCACTCTAAAAGTTCATGTCTTATTTCTGACAACAGAACTTTTGTTCAATAATTTCATTTCAAATGATAACAGTGGTGTTAGCATTGTTGCCTCACAGCAAGAAAACTGTGGGTTAGATTCCCGAGCCCGGGGCCTTTCTGTATGGAGTTTGTATGTTTCTTCCCATCGTCCATCTCTTGATTTTCCTAATGAGTGTATGGTGTCAGTCTCTAGTTTAAGGACAGTCTTGCTTTGAAATGAGTTCAGATTTACATTAGTCTAAAGAAATTCTGAATATTTTTATTTTTGCCTTCATAAATGAAAGGTTTGTGAAATGTATAGTTTACATGTGTAATGTTACTTTAGATATTTGACATTTATGTTCAAATGCTACCGCTTAGACAAAAAAAATTAAAAATAAAAAAATTCACCCCAGCTGCTCATGAATATGTGCAGTAAATTTTTCAGTGTGTTCCGTCTGTAATGTGTGACATGGCGTGAGTCAAAAGGTCAGAGGGGTGAACTGTGTCTAATAACTGCCAAACGTGCTCTCCAAACTCTGCATGAATCATTTCACTATTGACACTAAATTACATTTTAGCAAACTTTCTGCAGCAAGATGGAGGAAAACGGTTCTAAAAAAAATAATCTTTTATATTGAATTTCAGCACCTTGTCTTACTGTAACAACACAAAAAAAGAAAATCAAAATCTTGTATTCATGAAAGAGACAAAGAACAAGCTTCTTGATAAATATATATTTGGTATTTATATGTGGAATCAAGTCAAAATGTGACTTAAGGTAGCTTCATGCACACCAAAACACTCACACAGAAATACAGTGGAATATTTCTGCCCCTCTCTCATGGATCTGTTGCTGGCAGCAGTCGACCTTCACAGCTTACACTAACTGTCCCTTTCAGAGGAATACTGATGTTACAAGTAAAGGCACTCAGAGAAAAGCTGGGCCATGCCTAAAATCTCAAAGCAAACTGACAACAATGACTTAAGCAACTGAATGGTTTCATTCCAAACATTTGGCAAATAAATACATAAATAAATAAAATAAATATACTATCTGAAATTTGAAAAGCTTATGCCCATTGGGTTTAATTTGATGAAAATGATTTTGTTTCCGTTCCTTCAAATGGTTGATGTCTCATTTTTCAACGGAAAAAGAAAAAAAAAAAAAAAAAAAATACCTTTTAAATTCGCTGCTACACACTCGGCAAGAAATGGCTGTAAATCTTCACAACTGAGAGCTACTGAAAGAAGTCAAAAGTACAGCGTAGCCAACTAAGTTTGCTCTGTCTACTCAAAATAGAAGATACATAAGTAGTATACAGTTGACTGAAGGACATTTGTAAGACACTCCCAGTTGGAGGTACATTCAGAAATATGGCTACACTTTTAGTTAGACACAGTACATACAGCATTTGTGATATGTCTTATAGAACAACACCTGTCATTTCAGAGTAACTATATGCACAGCAAAATGAACTACTGCAAGAGATTAGCTCATTTCAGGTGTTAGGAGCAAACCGTCAAAGCAAGAGATGGATTAACATGAAATAGGACTGAAAATATTCTTTAAAAGTGTAGTTCTCTCGTGTGGGTGCCCACACAGACACACATTCACGGCTGTTACTCCACATGGTGACTGTATTTACGCCATGCAACATAAATGAGACCACATGTGATGCCTAGTAAACACAGGAGCGTTGCTACAGCTGACAGAAAGCTGCTGGGTCGTCTTTAACAATGACATCACCTGCTGCTAAAGACCAGACTGTTACAGCTAATGTGGCTAATTTAATGCTACACATTTGATTCATCAGCGAGCAGTGACAGGGTCAGGCCCAGCCAAAAGTTAAGTTGACATCCAGTCACAGATATGGACAGCAGTGTCAACCCTTCATTGCAGAGCTGGAGAATGCAAGGTACAAAGAAAGGCAGGGCTGAGTTCAGTTGGCGAAATCAGCTGGGCACAGTATGAAGCCTTTTTATGCTTTGTCCTTTTTATTGTGTGTTCAAAAGTTGGTCCCCTGTAGCACATAAGTCATACAGGACAAGTGGTGGGAGTGGAGAGGGAGCAATTTCTTCTGCTGACGATCAGCCACAGAGCTTCAGACTTGACAACATTGTGATTTCTATTGATCTGGTGCAGTTACTGTGGTTATCCAACAGAAGTTTTGACCTTAACACCCCATAAAACTTTGGTGAAGTGGAGACAGAAACATGAGGAATGTAGATACACAAGTTGTATATCTGTAGGATTTGCCAGCCTGGGTAAAAAGATTCTTGAGCAATTTGGCTCTTTCTGCATGATTCTGCTCACTTCCTGTTTAGAACCTCTTGCCGCCGCTTGCTACTTCTTGCCAAAGACTTGGAGACAGAGCGGTGTACGTGCAAAAGGGAGCCTCAACAGTGTTTAGAAGGGAAGCGGGAATTACAGTTCATTCCCCTCCGGCGGGCAGGGGTGGGTTTAATCTCGCAACACTTTGTGGTTGTGAGCATTGCTTTCAAATTGGTGGGAAAAGCCGTCATCCCTTTGCAAACCTCCTAAATAAGATGACCCAGACCTTCCTGACCGGCTTGTCTGTCCCATCTCTCAGATGCACAGCTGCAGGGAGACTGAGCACTGTTGGGCTGAGTGAAATAGCTGTTCCTGAGCTGCCTCATTTCATTCCCCCCCCTCACACAAAAGGGACAGTTATGGAGCATTGATCTGTAAAGTGCTCCACTGGATTGCCAGCTAAATTCAATGAGAAAGAGTGTGTGTGTGTGTGTGTCGTCCATCCACCACTGCACCTTTGCTAAAGTGGTAATGCCTGTATACTGAAGTCATTGTCACAAAGTTTCCCGGGCTCTCACAACTGTCTCCAGTATGATCCATCCATGAAAATGAAAGCACTGTCCGCTCTTCGCCTCGGTGCTGTCTGGACGAACTGGCCGTGTCAGTGATCACAAAGTGCCCTGATCCGCGGTGAAGAAGCCCCCCTCCTTCTTTTTCCTCCTCCTCAGCCTGTGGGCTCTCCAGCACACGGCGGCCACCAGCAGCATCAGCACGCCGGCACACAGCAGGGCCACCGACACCACTTTGGTCTGCAGCAGCGTGTCGAAGGTGAACGTCACGCCGGTGCCGGCCGTGCCGATCACCAGAGAAATGACGCCGAAGGGAAACACGCAGCGGTACCAGGACTTCTCCGTCCCACCTGTGGCCTGGGCCAGGCGCTCCAGGGTGGGCAGGGACTCCGGCGGTTTGGCCGGCTCCCTGCCGACTGCCCTCTCCTCTTCTGCCCCGTCGCCGAGATCGTTCAAGCCACCCTGGTTGTCAAACTCCTGGGGTAAAGCGTTGGCGCAGTCCAGGTCCGGGTGAAGGACCGGGGCCGGCGGCTGGCGGCCCGAGGAGCAGCCCATGTTGGAGCTGCCGTCCTCGGGGAAGAGCGTGAGAGGAGGCCGGCGGGAGAGGCAGTCCTGTCGGCGCGCCTCCGGTGTTTGTGGCGCAACAAGAGTTTCCTTTGAAGCTGCCGCGCTCAGAACTTACCGGCGTGTGCCTGAAGACGGAGAGAAAGGAAGAGCTGGAAAAAAGGTAGGACTTGGACGTGCTTCGGAAAACGAGGAAAATAAACACACTTTTTGTAAAGAAGAGCCGCCTGACCGATCCTGAGCGGCCGCAGACAGGTAGCCCTCACCGGCTGCTCAGCGTGCGCTGTGATGCTGAGCTCCGGAGGCTATATAAGCACAGAGAGGAGGGGGCGGGACTCCGTGGGAGTGGCAGACAGGATGCGAGGCTCTGATTGGCCCCTTCGGGGGAGGAGGTGTTCAAGGCTCTCATTCACCGACGTGAATCCGTGTGAAGGTGAACTGGAGGCGATACGCACGTAAACATCCATTCACTGATGAGCTGTCTCTCCCGGTTTGGCATGTTGAAAACATGCTGCTGTTGTCACACACCTTATGTGAAAACCACCTCTGTCTCCACGTTCATTATTTATTTATATATTTATTAGTACACTTCACGGACTGTGATGTAATTCCACCACTGTCAGGTGAAAACCTTGTGTCTTTCGCATGTAAGCCAGGGATATCCTTAGCCTGTGTACCCATACTGTAAGATGATTCAATGGAACTCTCAGTATGAGCTGACATGCGTTGCATCTGGATAGTGCAGATTTAAAAAAGCCACATGGCAGGAGTGACATGTAATTCAAGAAAATGTCCACTCATTCAACTCTCTCTCACTGTCTCTCATTCTTCCCTTTGTCCCACATCACGTGCGTCATCCGTGCCCCCCTTCGCAAAGGCGTAACAGCCAGCCTTGCCACGGTCACTGTCAAATGTGTCCCCTTGTTGTTCATGCTCCCCTTTCTCCTCTCAGACAATGACCATGAGACGCATGAGCCGAAGACATGGATGGCTAGAATCACCGGTAATCAATCATACACTGAATTATGTGAGCATTTGCATTCATCCATATTCTACATGATTCCTTTCCAGGCAGTGAAATGTTCCACTCCACAGTTTCTGCTGGGAGCTTCTGACGTCCAACTTTGGCTGATATCTCACGGGCACATCTGCTTGGATGGCTGCACTAATCTCACTGAGTAGAACCTCAAACGATAGAAGCACAGAGCCTCAGTCCAGTGAAGATGATAAAGGGTAAGCTGAAATGCAAGCCAGAACCATTCTGGCTGAAAACTGAAGCCAAATGGGTTTAAAATGAACTCCTTCTAGTGAAGACCACACATACAAATAGAGCATATTTCCTGTTGTAAAGGACATTGAGTTATTGCCAGATTAATTTAAAACATTATTTTTCAATGCGTTTGGCAATCTAAAAATTGCAGTGTGTATGTGCCACCTAGACACCTAAATGACAATGAAAACAGAAATTGGTGAGAAATAACACGCCGCGAAAGGAATGGGAACTTTTTTTCTCCATGGTCATTCATTATCTGTGGCTTCGTTTCCTCATCCTAAATACGATGAGACTTCAGTTTCCCAAAAGGACTTTCTCACATCAGACATTTTGTCTTGTTTGGAATATGTCAAACTGTTGAAATGAAATGAGATGCAACTTTGTATACTTTACATACACTAGTGATGGTTTAAGAGTTAAATGGCAAATAACCATGTAATCGTTATCTCAGTCACTTGTTTTAATATTAAAAAGTAATTTGACAACATGTAATGCTACAAATGGTGAAGCGGAATACAACATACAGAGAACACATGCTAATAATTTGTATTTGGAATTAAAGGATCTAAATTCAACCACAAGCCAGACTGCTTTTTCTACTTCAGCTTTTTAGCTGATTATGTGTTTTCTTTTGGGTCATAGCAGTATTAGATTCTTAATTTAAGAGGCATCTATATCATAAACAATTGTTTTATCTGGCTGTGAAGTCTTGATGACATCCCTGCGGGTTACCAGCAGTTACCACAATGTACAGTATGTCCACATGTTACATAAACAGACAATCTGCAGTAACGTGCTGGTGGCCATACCATTCTACCACCTGTAATACAAGAGTAAACATCCCAGAATGAGCTAATACCCTTTTACAGCCTGCTGTTGTTGACTTCTCTGTGAGTATTCTGATACATTCAATGCCCTCTGGCACTTATATATGATGTTTTCCATAGTGTCATATTACTCAAAGGAATAAAGCAAAAGCTGAGACAACCCCCTTACTCTTGAGACATGATTGGTGAAGGTCATATTGTTATATTGTGCTGTTACCTTGGTATTGCATAAATGGTTGACTTGGGTGGTGCAGGTTCCTCCATTTGTGGAAGAAGGTTATTCTAATAACAGAAATAAGCCTTATAATGTATATTGTGAGTAGTTTGACACATACAGAAAGGAAAAAGAAAGCTCAGAGGGAGGAAGAGGAGGAAGGGAAGAAATGATGGGGATGCTGTTGAAATATCTTATACACTTTAATATGTGTTGTGCCAAAGATAGCCAAGGACAGACAGACACACACACACACACATGCATGCACACACACACACACACACACACACACACACACACACACACACGCACACACAGACAGACAGACATAAAGCCGCCCACTATACACCCAGAGGAATTAAGAATGCCTTTTGGGTCAGTGGAGCTGCTGATTGTTGATCAGGAGATGAGATTGACAGTTCCGTACTTTCTTAGTTAGTTCCATCCATTGAGCTTTTCATTGCATATATTCCATAAAGCTTAGAATATATATATATATATATATATATATTATATACATATATTCAAATGAATGGGAAAGCGTGTCTGTGTATATAATGTAAAATGTATTTTTTATAAATCAATGTATTTAATAAATGAATCAGTTTATTGGATATTGTTTGAAAAAAAGCAATGGAGTAAATGAGTGGCATTGACCTCAGTGACATCGCTGTTCTACAACCTTTGTTTTAGAACACTGACATCACAGATTCTGAGGAAAGGCTATGATGGAACTGAACGCCTTTGATCTCAGTGACATCATCAACCTGGTGGTACGTACTTAGTGTATATAGGCTACTGAACCTTAACTTGGACACAACTTACATTATTCAGCACACACTGAACCAATTTAAAGAAACGCCATGACAGTAAAACCAGAGGAGAAAAGCCAGAAGCTCAACAACAAGCCAGAAGCTCAACAACAAGCCAGAGGCTCGAAAACAAGCCAGAAGCTCAACAACAAGCCAGAAACGCAGCAACAAGCCAGAGGCTCGAAAACAAGCCAGAAGCTCCACAACAAGCCAGAAATGCAACAACAAGCCAGAGGCTCAAAAACAAGCCAGAAACTCAACAACAAGCCAGAAGCTCAACAACAAACCAGAAGCTCAACAACAAGCCAAAGGTTCAACACCAAGCCAGTTCCTCGGACACCAAGGGAAACTAAAAACATTCAAATGAAGCTCACTGAGAAGAAGCGTGCTACTTTTGTGGAGCCACCAGTCTCCACTAGGACAAAGGACTCAGCCAATGTTAGAAACAAAAAGACACAAGTGACTACAACTGGGCCTGCCTTCCACAAAAAACCAACAGGAGGCAACGTTTCTTCTGAAAATTCATCCACCCAGAGGAGGCCAACAACAGGCCACAAGCAGAAGGTGGCTGCTGTTTCAGCAGCACACAGTGAAGAAGCACCCAGACGTCCCACAAACAACAGGATGAAGGTGGTGCCCGAACGGAGGAAGTGTAAAGACAAAGCTCCCTCTGAGGAAGGTGGGAAGAAGCTGGAGGTGAAGCCTGTAGATCCCATCAGCTGTGTCCAAAACATCATGGACAGTCTGACTCCTGAAACCTTTCAGAAGTCAGTAACACAGCTGAAGCAGCTGAAGCTGGAGACAGAGGAGATGCTAAAGGCCATGATCAGCATCGTCTATGAACGCGCCATGTTGGCACCAAACTCCTCTGTTCTCTGCACCAACTTGTGCAACTCTCTCAGCTGTAAACAAGTCCCAGCTGCAGCTGATCCAAAAGTCTCTGTCACCTTCAGAACTCTGCTGATCAGACACTGCCAGGCAGAGTTTGAACGAAACCACAGCAGAGACACCAAGAAGGAGCTGGAAACCACCAAGGACGAGGACAGCAAGGCTTCCTGCAGCTCAGTCAGCAACATCAGATTCGTCGGTGAGCTCTTTAAATCTAACCTCTTGAGCACAACTGGCATGAGCAGCTGCATAAAGAGACTGTTAGATCTTCAGCACCAGCAGTCTCTGGAGTGTCTTTGTGAGCTCTTGAAGGCAATCGGCAGAGATCTGGAGGTGGCCATTGCCAAGCGGGACATGGACCTTCTCTTTCACAGATTGGAGAACATCAGAAAGGAAGGGAAGACGTCATCTAGAGTTTGTCTCATGCTTGAGGAAACGGCAAACCTGAGACAAAGAAACTGGATGCCTGGAAGTAGAGTGACCTGTGTTAACACAAAGGACACTAACAGCCAGGCCTCAGTTTCAGAGCCAGAACCAGCTGATCCTGTAACAGCCCCAGAACCAGCTGGTTCACAGTCCCAGACCTCAGCCCCAGAACCAGCTGGTTCACAGTCTCAGACTGAGGATTCAGCTTCAGACTCTGCCTCAATGCTCAAAACCACAATAGAGGAAAAGCCACAGCTGACTAAGGACAAGAATCAGAAGTTCAACAACAAGCCAGTTCCTCGGACACAGAGGGAAACTAAAAACATTCAAAAGAATCTCACTGAGAAGAAGCGTGCTACTTTTGTGGAACCACCAGTCTCCACTAGGACAAAGGACTCAGCCAATGTTAGAAACAGAAAGACACAAGTGACTACAACTGGGCCTGCCTTCCACAAAAAACCAACAGGAGGCAACATTTCTTCTGAAAATTCATCCACCCAGAGGAAGCCGACAACAGGCCACAAGCAGAAGGTGGCTGCTGTTTCAGCAGCACACAGTGAAGAAGCACCCAGACGTCCCACAAACAACAGGATGAAGGTGGTGCCTGAACAGAGGAAGTGCAAAGACAAAGCTCCCTCTGAGGAAGGTGGGAAGAAGCTGGAGGTGAAGCCTGTAGATCCCATCAGCTGTGTCCAAAACATCATGGACAGTCTGACTCCTGAAACCTTTCAGAAGTCAGTAACACAGCTGAAGCAGCTGAAGCTGGAGACAGAGGAGATGCTAAAGGCCATGATCGGCATCGTCTATGAACGCGCCATGTTGGCACCAAACTCCTCTGTTCTCTGCGCCAACTTGTGCAACTCTCTCAGCTGTAAACAAGTCCCAGCTGCAGCTGATCCAAAAGTCTCTGTCACCTTCAGAACTCTGCTGATCAGACACTGCCAGGCAGAGTTTGAACGAAACCACAGCAGAGACACCAAGAAGGAGCTGGAAACCACCAAGGACGAGGACAGCAAGGCTTCCTGCAGCTCAGTCAGCAACATCAGATTCATCGGGGAGCTCTTTAAATCTAACCTCTTGAGCACAACTGGCATGAGCAGCTGCATAAAGAGACTGTTAGATCTTCAGCACCAGCAGTCTCTGGAGTGTCTCTGTGAGCTCTTGAAGACAATAGGCAGAGATCTGGAGGTGGCCATTGCCAAGCGGGACATGGACCTTCTCTTTCACAGATTGGAGAACATCAGAAAGGAAGGGAAGACGTCATCTAGAGTTTGTCTCATGCTTGAGGAAACGGCAAACCTGAGACAAAGAAACTGGATGCCTGGAAGTAGAGTGACCTGTGTGAACACAAAGGACACTAACAGCCAGGCCTCAGGTTCAGAGCCAGAACCAGCTGATCCTGTAACAGCCCCAGAACCAGCTGGTTCACAGTCCCAGACCTCAGCCCCAGAACCAGCTGGTTCACAGTCTCAGACTGAGGATTCAGCTTCAGACTCCACCACACAGCTCAGAAGCACAATAGAAGAAAAGCCACAGCTGACTCAGGACAAGAACCAACAGCCCGTCCTCACTGGCTCGCCCTCACTGACAGAGGACGACATGGAGACCATCTGTGGGAATATCATTAATAAGTACATGACAACAAACCACTTGGAAGAAGCCATTCGCTGTGTGACGGAGCAGACCAATCCCTCTCTGCTCCACATCTTTGTCAGGTTTGCAGCGGACTTGTCACTCGAGTGCAGCAGTACCATTCGGAGGAATGTGGGCTTGCTGCTCCTTGAATTGCACAAGTCAGGAGTCCTGCCTCCAGAGCAGATCTTCATGGGTCTGAAGGAGATCTTGGTGGTGGCCAAATACATCATAGCAACCTTTCCAGACGTTTGGCTGCGCCTCGCTGAACTCATCAGCCCCATGATTCACAACCGAAGCACCTCCAATGCCAAACTTTGGGGACGAATCCAGAGTCTTCTGCCTCCTGCTCAGGCACACGTGCTGATGGGACACATCCTGTCTCTGATATCCACCGTCGATCTCTCCTGTACTCTTCTGAGCTCCACTCCTGCTGACACCCAGCTTCCCCCGTTACACCCATCAGGAGACGCCCAAATACCACCACCAACTCCTTTCCTCCCTTCTCTCGGCTTCACTTCTTTTAACCCCAACTCCTCCGGCTAAACCCACCCCCATCCTATCATTTTCTCTCTCTCTGTTCTCTCTTTCTCTTTTTTCTCTCTTTCTCTCTTTTCTCTCTTTCTCTCTTTTCTCTATTTCTCTCTTTTCTCTCTTTCTCTCTTTCTTTAAACCCTTTCATAAATAAAATTAAATAAATTCATTTTTGCTTCATTTTGGGTTTTTTTATCCAACAGAATTTCCCCTTAGCTATTACAATCAAAAGAACGAGAGGTCACAGTGACCTTGAACTTTGACCTTTTCCCATCATTTAATTAGTTCACCCTTGAGTAAAAATGCACTAACCTTCGCACAGAAAATCCCTCAGCACTGAAATAACCTGTTCACATTGTTAAAACTGTTTGACTTTTACATTTGACTTTAATCCACCATAATTGAATGTTGGAAAAAAAAAACAAATAAACAAACAAAAAAGCAAAAACAAAACAAAACTTCAAGGCTGGGAACACGTGCGAACAGACAGATGGATAGACAACCAGAAAACCACTGTGGAGGCATAAAAATGTAAACACTGGGAGAGGACATTTTCAGTGAGTCCTCCACACAAACAAGTTCAATGTAAAGATATTGAACATTTTGTTTTAATGAGTATTACGTTTGGATTTTCTGGTGAGTAACAAGGTGTTTGCAACTCTTAGGATGCTGTGTACACGCCCGTACAAATGTAAACTTTAATGAATATGTTGTGTTCATTTGTTGGATAAAGCTCTGGGATACTTGACTCTGTTATTTAATAGGAAAAGTAAACTTACGCTAACATTTCTTGAAATAAACTTCCAAAAATAGCAGTTTTACTTTGTGAGTAAAATAAATTTAAAATGTAACTTTGGATGGGTGGGTCGTCCTCCAAAAAATTACGACTGATGATGTAATCTGAATAAACACCCTGTCTATCGTAGCTCTTTGGCGTCCAGAGAAGAAGTTTTAGATGAGAAGTAATTCATAGGCGTGTCTGAGTGCGCGTACGTTATTTGCATTTGCCTATTTGGATCCATGTTGTTCATTTGGTCACGCCAAGACTGTCATCATCTTTCTCCCTTTTAGTTATCCTCCTCTCTTGGGAGGGAGCCAGTTCACAGTCTGCTCAGAGTACCAAGAGGCCATCACGACTCATGACAAAAAAAAAAATAAATAAAAAAATCTACCTGTGGTGTTCCTCTTACGTGGTTCTGGGCTCTTCCTTGTTAGAGGGACAGGAAATTGGAAATTGGTGCAGTGGCAGTGACACTGGGACAAGCCTTGGCAGGTGCAGTGTCGCCTTAAGGTCCATGCTGTCAAGCCCATCTGGCTGCGACCAGTGCCAAATCATGCCCTGTCAGCTCTAGTTATGCTGTCATCCACCTACACCCTTTTCAAGGCTTCCAGGATCTCACCTCTCCACCTTCGGCCCACACGTTTCGTATGATTCTCTCCATCTTCATTATGTCACACCACTGTTGCGCCATGTCCCAAAAATTAGGCAACCAAGTAGATTACAAATAAATTGGGAGTGCTAGAGAGTGTGACGGAACTGAATGAGATTCTGGAAAGGAGATTTTAGCAGGACACTGTTACACCGCCACATCTTTACCTCGACCCTCCCAACTTTACTGCTGCAGCAGAATGTAACAGGTAAGCTGACAGAGAACGAAGTCCGGGGACTAATTCATATTTCATGGTGGCTCACAAGAACAAATATGCTGCAAGAAGATTAACAAGCTGCATATTCAGAAATGAATACAACATAAAACATAAAACAAACACAACATTGACAGTTTGCTACAAGAAGCCAACGCAGATGAATTGACACTAAACACACAGAAAAACACGGAAAAGACAAATGCTTACACCAAAATGATACTTATTGACAGAACACAACAGGGATGGCTGTGGCTATAGGGGGAGCCCTAAGTGCGACTGCATGAGTGAGGCCGAAGCGGCTGTTGCTATTCTGGTACAGCCACTTGTTCATTGTTCAACACTTCTCCACTATTTTATTTGTTTCATAATTTTGCTTGTGATTTTTGAATCTGCAGCTCATTTCTCTTGACAGTTTTAAAAAAATGTAAATCTACTCAATTTAATTCAATCCAGAACCCACGTCCTGTTGGTACCCACTCATGCTCAATGGGGAACAGCGTTTCTGTAATTCTGTATAAAGCTGACATTCCCTCCACAAACATATCAATAAGTTGGAACTGGAATTTTTTTCACTTGAGAGAAACAAATTATATTATAAAGGGGGATGTGAGCAATGCAGACTACCAGGGGGAGGCAAAAAAAAAAAAAAAAAGTCTATGAAAAACAAAGTGTTCAAAATAAACAATTGGACAAATCAAATTGGCAATGGGAAGAAATTACAACACAGAGTATGGAGAAGAGGATCACACATCAAAATGAAGAAGGGAATAGATTAGAATAAACTTGCCATTATATTAACCTGATGCAGGGAAGATTAATATTGGCAGGGAGGCTGTTGTTGGAGTGCGTTTAGATCCCACAACCGCCCAACCCCTCTTTGGGAGGTTGTGGGTGTTGTGTTACTAAAGGAACGAAGTTGAATTCTTTATATTGAGCCAGATTTAAAGCTGCAGAACTGCCCTTCCAACGGCAGGGTAAATTTAATATGTGTTATTATGAAACATTTCATAGCTATAGCTGATGTGCTGCGTAATACAAGTGTCCTCAACACCTACACACGTCACCTGGGATTTACGACAGCAGTTTTATCAAAGCTGAACATATCTTCTTACAGACGGTGGGCAACGTCTCATAACATTTAGATTTCATTGATTATCCATTCTCATTCTTATTACCCACAACAGCCTCCACCTGAAGACAACTGAAGTGAGGCTTTCTTTGCTGATAATATCAAACCTGGACAAATTGAATCTCAGCTCTCTGCTGTCATTGTTTTAATAAACTGATTTATTCGTCAGTAAAGGTCTAATAATAATTGATTGAAACGTGCTGTTCCATTATCTTGCGGACTTTGAAAAAGAGAATAACAGGATTTAAAAGATGCAAAACAGACAACATACAAACACAGACATGCATCCGCAGTTCACTATGACTCATGAAATACTCAAATTTCCAACAGACGGTCACGACTTGGATTGAGGGAAGCTGGGGGTGTGTAAAAGCAGTCTGGTGCAGGCCCACACACACACGCACACACACACACACACACACACAGGTCAGGCAGCCTGTGAGGGAGTGATAATAAGACTGCTTTCACCAGGGTGCTGCTGCTTGTGTTTTGGGCTAATTGGCTGGGATATGACCATCCATGCTGAGTGAATGCCTACGTGCGTGTTTGGCTTCACTCACCAGCTTCTGACGGCTCACGATGGGTCCCACCAAAACGGGCCGCGTTGCTCTCTGAAGCCAACACACTCCATCCATTCACTGTCTCATTGTTTCTCTTGGTGTTTTTCCATTGATTCACTGTGATGTCGCACTACCCTCCCTGCTTCACAAAGGTAATTCCAATCGATAAAGACTGATAAACAAGTTCCCAAGGCGAGCTGGTGATGGTCGAACACATGCATAAATAACGACATCTTCAGCGGGAAGACTAAAAGTTTTATCAGCGTCATAAACAGTTGATCGATAAGAGGCATATCAAGTGTAAGATTGTGAATATGATGGGGGTTTTGTTGTAATCTTACTCATCTTTGTTCTGGAGATGACATTTGATTAAATTACATTGTGCCACTAAATACGATATTGCTATTGCAATATATTCAGTTGGACAGTGGAGGTAGGGAAAGACGATCTCAATGGTAAACTTATATAAGTGGTGTCTTTGTTTAATATACCATATAATATCATGAATGGATGACTGATCGTGTGCTGAAGATGTGGAACACACGCGGTCTGCTCCTTTACCCTGAGCATGGTGGAGGAGAAACAGAACGACAACAGCACCTCCTGCTGGCGAGGAAACGTGCTGTGTGAACAGCTGTGGGGGTGGAGGTTTTCATAGATCATCCGTTAGAAAACTGAATGAGCAGAAAGTCAACATCTAGGACTGAGGTGTCGTGGAGCAATGATCCTGCTGTGGCATCAGGATATTAGAATATAAGTAAATAAATAAATAAATAGACACATTTAAAAAAAAAAAAAAAACCCTTTCTGATTTTCCTTTCTGACTAAAGACACAAACACATTGTAGCGTGTGTTAAAAACTGCCTATGCCTGCAGATTTGCTGTCTAAATTTACACCTATACACCGAAGCATTTCCCATTCAAGCTGCTGGCAATGTTTTCCACCCCAGATAATGGCAAGCTGAGCCGTCAGGTCTGTAAACTCAAAAGGGATGTGTTTAAAATGCAGCAGGAAACAGAGGGATGGAAGGTTATCATTACCGATAATGAACTGATAAAACTGGAGTGTGGAGGGGCTGCAAGTTGGAGGATGAGTCACACTCACCCAGATCACTCTATTACTGCAACAAACATGTAGTAATAAAAATAATAAAACATCCTAACAGAGCACAATGGGGCATTTTAAAAGATGTTTCTCTTCTTTACAGCTCTGAAAAATGGCATGGATTAGTCTAATGACTGGTTGGTTCATACAGATGGATATGACTCCAAAATCCAACTTGACAACAACTGTAATATCTTCTATATACTTAATATCTTAAAAGTGTTTTTACTACCTTGTCCTTATATCAGTGACCTTTTTTTTTTTTTTTTTATCATCTCTATTGTACTCTTTTACTGCTTTTTCTGTGTCAGTGTTAAAAGATTGTGCAACGTTTTCACGTGAAGGCTCCTGGACGATGCTTGTGGCGCTGCATTCATGAAAAAAAACGTCGACTTAATCAATAAAAGGTGTTGTTTCTTTTATCAGGAGGAATGTGTTGCCGTGTGAGTATCCAGCTGCTGCTCCTCGGGCCTCAGCCTGAAGCCGCCTCCTTACTCTGCAGTGGGATTGTCAAGCATCTTATCAGCTCTGTGGTATAATTGCTGAGGAGCTGCATGCGTACACATACATGCGACCAAGATTGTTTGTTGTGACTGTCATCCGTTGATGATTGTTATTTCCTGAAGTCCAGTTTAAACGTCATTTCAAACCGTTCAGCCAGGAAGCCCTGCAGGGGAGAGCTGCCAGTTTGTTTCAATCCCTTTCCTCTTGTTAAAGTGTTTGTTAGGCAGTTCTTGGTTCTGAAACCTTTTATTTTGTTGTTAAACTCAGGGTGGGCTTGTCTCCATTGGGGATTATTTTGTTTGTTGTGTTGGCATGGACTCTCCCTGATGCAATTTTAAACTCCACCACCTTCAATAAACAAATCAACTGTAGCCTTTGACTCCTCGTGTTCTTCATCTGGCTTGATGCCGCTCCTTTGCTCTCAGATCGATTTGGGTAAATTGAGACAGAATGCAACATCGGAAACAACGGAGGACGCGAACAGCCGTGCCGCCCAGTCCTCACTTTGCGGAGTCCGGCTCACCTCACGCTTCCATTGAATGCTTCCAGTCTTTGGGATGCATCAACAGGAGGACTCTCCTCCTGGTGGAAGGACTTAATGCAGGTTTTGTAGTGACACAGCACACCAGATTTGGCCTAAGTAGAATATGATGGTTCAAACAAAATGGGTCACTCTGTGACCCAGAGCAAACCCAAGTATAATATTAATAAACCAGGACTGGCTGTCACACAGAGTGCAGGCCAGAGTTGGTTGAAAGTAGAAATGGAGAGGATGGCAATTGCGTGTCCTGTATGAGGGCGTGCTTTTAGTCTCTTCGATGTATGAACCGATGTACAGATTAGAAGATGAATTAAGTCCATTAATTACATGACTGCGTCCGGAAGTGCAAACAGTGTGCGTACATCACTTCACCACAGCAGTGGTCTGGTGTTTACTGGGCTTCCGAACTGGCTGTCGCCGACACATCTCATCACACCTTCCTCAGTCTCCGTCTGCTTACCATGCTGTGCAAGACGATTGGTTGTCTGCGATGGGCTGTTTTTCTCGGGTCATCTTCGATAACAAGGCATAAAGTGTGTGAAATCCTTGTGGCAGAACTAAGCTCCGTGTCTAATCTCCACTTCTTGTTCATAAAGACAGAAGACAAAAATAAATAATAAAAGAAAAAAAAAAAAAAGAACTGTTAGAGATAATTACCTTACCTTACCGGATAATTGTCCAGCTCTTGCTTTATCGTCACATACATTTCAAAGCACAGAGCTTTGAATTATCCTGCGCTGTGAGAAACAGATTCCAGTAAACATAAGGCCATCGCTGGCATTGATTAGAGGATGTTATTAATGGTCATTTAATCATTTTAAATTGGGCTTTGCTTCTTGCAGTCACAACTCAGCCAACCAAACTGCTGAGGCTGCACACGAGTGTGTTTACTGTCAGCTCTACCTCTCTATACAAACTTTGCTTGAGGTGATTACCAGCAGCAGTAAAGCAGATTTTATTTTCATTGGGAACGGACTGATTTTTTTGTTGATTTCAAATGAAACTGTCGTAGGTAAAATGCCTCAATGTAGAGATACAGCTACTGAAATGATGATCGGACTGGACTTGTAAGCCTGTTAAATACTTAAAGCCCAAAAACTCTTGACAACATCTCTCCAAGATGATATGGCTGACACATTAGCAGAGGGTTTTCAGCAGTTACCAGTTAGCACTGAATCTATGGAAAAACATCAACTTGTATTTGATCAATTTGCTTGGACAGCTGACATTTAGCTGTTTTGAGCAAAAAAAAAAAAAAAAAAAAATTGTAAGTGCAGGAAGCAAATTAAGTATAAAGCGCAATTATAGGATTCAGCCGCAGCATCTATTACTGAGTGTCAAACAACAAACAGTAGACTGGACAGGAAGAGGGTTTCTAAGTGTTTAAGCAGCAGGAGGCGGCTTGTCGAATCAGAGGGATAGTCATCAGGTGTGTAGGTGAGTTCAGCAGCTAGTGAAAGTAGGTCAACGATTCCCAGCTGGAGACAAAGTGGGGACAAGCACAAATGAACAGCGGAGAGAAAAACAAGGAGAAGGACAAGGACAACAACCAACAGTAACAGTCATGGCCAGAGATGCTTTTGGACAGTAGTTACAGGAAGCAAATGAAGTCCTCAGGTGAACTGACAGTGATGTACGTTCATCATGTTATAAAGAAAAACATGCAGCATAGTGGTTAGCACTGTTGCCCCCCAACAAGAAGGTCATGGGTTCGATTTCTGTGCAGAGTGCTTGTGTGGGTTTCAGCCCCAACCCCATATTTGGGCTAATCAGTGTGTGTTGGCCCTGTGATGGACTGGTGACCTGTCCAGGTTGAACCCCCTCGTCCAGAGTGAGCTGGGATTGGCTGCGACCTGGAAACAGATAAGCTGTAGAAGTTGAATGAATGCACGCTACAATTAAAGTTCTTTTTTTTTTTTTTTTTTAACGATCTACAGAAATACTAACCTTTAAACGGCAACTGTAAATGTTTAAAGGCTTTTCTTTGCCAACCTGTAACATGGTTATCGCAGGCACTGTGTCGATAAAGCATCCTAAATAAAAGACAGACATTTTGCCCCATCACTTACATATATGCAATACAGAATTTAGTCACTAGATAGCACCACTGCCCTGTTTTTCATTTTAAAGCTGATCACTGATGCAGATGTGTGATTAAGCACCTATGATCTATCTCACTCAACATTTCTAACACCAGTCAGTGTCAGAGGTTATTCATAGAAAAAAGAAAAATCCTTTTTAATCATTTGGTCAAAATGAAACGAGGAGTGATGTCTTTGCAGTGGGTCCAACTGAGCGTCTGAAAAAGACCAAAGCAAGGTCTGCACACCAGAGGTAGCTCCAAGGCTGATTTATCAATGTGGTAATAATCTTCATTAAATCAGCCTTGGAGCTACCTCTGGTGTGCAGACCTTGCTTTGGTCTTTTTTGTCTATTTTTCAGGGATGTGCGTGCAATTTTTTTTTCATGCTGCCATAACTCAATGTCAACCACTCCTTAACTGGCTGGGTCCAGTTGTTCCCAGCATTCAAGGTCCAGCGTACATGAAGCATTGCAGGCACACGGTGGCAGCAATGCTCCACTGAATCCACAGCGCCAGCACGGTGTTTTCTGGCTGGCAAACCCACGTTTAGCCTCGTATCACGGCTTTCATCTGAACACAAAACAAAGACACAGTTGCTCAATGTGCCATGAGGACACAGGGTGAGTGTGGCAGCTGAGACCTCAGAGAGAAAACAGAGAACTCCAGCGTTAAAAGTCAGTTTTGCCCATGATCAGTGATTGTTTCTGTCGGCGCAGTGATGGTAATGATATGTTGAAAGTCACATTAACCACACCCACCTGACGGGTATCCAGGTAGCCACAGTCCTTTACATCTGCAAAGTAAAGCTCAGCTCTTTCCCTTTTAGTTAGTGGGCAGCTCTGTTGAATTGGTTACATGACAGTACATTTCATATATTTAGTGTTTACCAAGCTAAGATAAAGATAAAATGATTGCTGTCATGTTGTTGAGAATCCAATATCATGGATTTACTTTGGGGCTTTCTAAATGCCCCACGTTTCCCCACTACCCAAAGCAACACGTTTTCATCGGTGCAGAGCTAGTTATGGGCCTTATGGTGTATTCACGTGACTGTGGAAAAAAAAAAAAAAAAAAAGGGTTTCCTTTTTTTTTTTTCCACCCTGAAACTCCTCATAAAGACTCAAACTGATTTTTTTAAACTAACCTTGCAGCTGTCTGTGCATGCTGTAATTTCATCAAGCCAAACAAAATAAAATAAAATAAAATAAAAACTAAAAACTAAAAAAAAAAAATTGAAATATCTGGCCTCTGTGTATGAGGTCAATGCATTGTTTTGGCTGTTGGCTTCGGATGAGAGTATTTATCACTGAAACTTTACTTCTTGGATCCTAATCTCATGGTCTCATAGTCTCTACGAACACGTTTCTTTATTGCAGCTGTTTTCTGTCTCTCTCAGTGAACCAACATCTCTCCGCTGCAATAATCAGTCACCGCTTCTCACTGCTTTACATATTTATCACTTCTTCTTTATAATCTGCAGTCATATATTGCCTGTTTGTGTCGCTTTTTCTTTTTATTAAATAATCTCCAATCATTTCTTCATCTCCTCTCATCTCCTGGGGGTATCTCGTCTTCTTTTTATCCATCCAGAACGTTCCCTGGCCTTTGCTCAGTACCCTGCAGCTGGTCCCCATTGAGCCTCCCTGGGACTTTAACCCCCTCATCTCCTCTCCATCCCCCCTTTTTCTCTCCCTCGCCATTATCTGGCACTCTAAAAAAAAGTTTATGGGAAAAGGGGATTTAAAAAACATTTTTTTCAGCCTTTAGAGCGTAACCAAACGCCAACACGAGGAGTCATTTTTTTTCTCCCCGTATGAACTCATGAAATAAGTGATCAAAGATATGGAGCCTCTAATGTCTTTGCCCTCACTTCAAAAGTAAAGGTCATATTAAGAACCTCCATGCTGCCAATCGTTGGTGTTTTAATGATTCATTGGTCAGAAGGGAAAGCCCAAACAACAGTAGTTAGGTAGGGAGCGTTTTCCATTTCTCTCTTTTCAAACCTTAAGATCCCCAGCTGGACCTCATGTTTTTAGAGTGTAGAATAAAAAGGACGCTGATGAGTCGAAGGGGGGAAGGTGGAAAGATGTTTCCGATTGAAGAATGTAAGTAATTAACCCCGCTTCCTCTCAAAACAAAAACACTCTCCTGGAGCATGTTTTGGGGTGATTGATCTGCGTGTGCATGTGTACGCCTGTGAACACTGGCATGCGTGGGTGCGCACATCCATGCATTCTGTGCCATAAATGTACGCAAGGGTTTTGACCCGATTTGACTGAATTTTGTGGACACATTAAAACTGTTGTTTGTCTAATGTAAAGCCCCAATCAAAAGACTAACCCCCACCCACACACACACACACACACACACACACACTCTCAGAGCTCCCACACCACAACAGACTGCGACACCTCCTAATTGGGATGGATGGATTTCATTATGTAGCATCAGGAGAGAGTGAGACCAGAGATGGAACAAGGGAGAGGAAAAAAAAAAAAAAAAAGGGTCCAATGTGTTACAATAACAAACATTACAGAGTTGGATCCTTTGCTCCCTGCTCGCTTCACAAACATAGACATTACACAAGTCCTCCTCGCATGACGTACACATGTTTACAAGGTGGTGTCTGTCAGATTTTATCCCACATTCAAACACCCTAGGGGTCAAACAATAACTTAACAGCCTCCAAGTGTCTCTTCAAAAACCCTTCCTATTGCTCTATCACCCATGTGGTCGTACCCCTCCCATGTCACCTCGCTAATGGCGCCGCCTCCTCTCGCCACAAATCCCTGCCGCCGATATTGCCTTTATTCTGACTCAGTGTGCTAATGACACCGGCAAAGCTGTGAGAGCAATCATCAAAGGCCCAGAGGACAGCCTGCTCATATGTTCCATTTGGTTGCCATTAAAGTGTTTGTGTAGATTCTTTTCTTTTTAAAACAATGTCTGTCACACGCATCGCATCAGGCCATTTTCTTCAGTGGAATATATTTGAAGGGATATTTGCCAAAACGCAAAAACACAAGCAGAGACAGGAAAATTATGAACAAACGCTATGACAATCTCATTTCTGTGCTTTTTTTTTTTTTTCATGTAATTGACAAATTTATGGAGTTCTGAGGGTAGTCCAATATAATCCAGAGTGTATTTTTATTTTAATAGAACAGGCCTGTGGTAAATTCTCTTAGCACTTCAAGCAGCACAAACTGTCAGCAGGGCTGTAGCCAGGATTGTAAACATATATTGGTCATAGGTCATAGGTCCCCCTCCAACAGTCCCCCAAACCCCCCATTCCCCCACCCTACAGATATTTTCCATGGTCTTTTGTGAAAAAATTATTATTGCGCATTTGATTTACTGTCACTGTACATTGCCTGTTTTTATAATGTCTCCTCATCCAAGTGTAGATGTTATTTTAAAGTCTTTGTGACACTGCCATGGGAAATACTATAAAGAAGTCGTATTTTGAGCAGCACGGCAGCATAGTGGTTAGCGCTGTTGCCCCACAATAAGAAGGTCCTGGGGCCTTTCTGTGTGTTTGCATGTTCTCCCCATACCTGTGTGGGTTTCCTCCGGTTGTGGTTGTTCATCTCTATCTGTCTGTGTTGTCCCTGTGATGGACTGGTGACTGGCAAGCAGTAGAAGATGAATGAAAAAGTCATATTGAGTTAAAAATTCAACCTTGTTGTCAGAGCCATGCATTCACATTTTAGGACCATAAAGCCGCCTCATAATTTGCCTACTGAAATATCTATTCATTTGAATACTTGTACACTGGCAGGTGTTCCTGAGACAATATTCTTGAAAACTGGGCCAGAAATAGAGCTAAAATTCGGTTGTTGGTATTAGATGAGAACTGATGCTGTGATCCAAATTTAAAAGCTGAAATATCACATTGGAAAACTCAAATATAAAAGAAGAAGCAGACGTAGAAAAAAAAAAAAACAGACAAAAAAGTCTTGTGACTTATCTAGTCAAAGGCAGATGCTGCCTGGACGCGTGCCTGCCCATTGTTAGTGCTGTAATATAACAACAAAGCTCATGTAATATTAAGGCGGTACTTCCTTTAACTCCAGTCATCTTTTCCTAAACTTAACCAAGGTGCAGGAGCTGGAGCCAATCCCAGCTCACACTGGGCGTGGGTGGGGTAGAACCTGGAGTCATATAATATAATAAATAATAAATAAAAACACATCACGTGTTCATGTTCACCCAAACATGGAGCCCTTATTTTGAATCTAAAGGCAGAATGATTATTAAAGGACAGTGACGGCGTGTAAATAGCCGACTGTTAGATAATACGTTTCTTATATCTGCTTCATAATATCAGGCAGCCTTAGGGATAAGGTGCATACCAAATAAATGTTGGGTTTTTGGGGAGCTTTCTGTTAAACTTGAGTTTTATGTCTTCTAATTTCTGTCGACCCCAGGGGGCTAAAAAAATCAGTTAACTAAAGGAAAAAAATATCAGGGTGAAGGAAAAAATCTTTATTAATCTCTGATATATTCAATTTATGATAGCATAAAGTGGGTGTTAGCATTCAGCCCCAGAGCTAATGATCTTCAGGGGACCTATTATCTGGTGTTTTGGGTACTAGCAGGATTTATACGGTTTTATTATAGCTAATTCTGAATAAAAACTGTCATGTTTTCCGAGCATGATGGCTCTGATATGGAGGAGGCTGATCATTAGCAGCAGTTTGTGCGGTTTATGATAGTTTGTATAAGTTAATGTCAGAAAGCCTCTAACCTAGATCAACTCATCCATCTCTCCCAGCGGCTTCCTGAGAGGAATTTCGTTGTTTTAACAACTCCTGTGTTGTTCTGCACCGTGCTCTTCTGTTCTAAAGCCAACTCAAACACGCGGTTTAGTTGTATCTACTGGATGGTGCGTGTGTCTGTGTGTGTGTTAACGTTAGTGAAGCTATACAAAGTGTGCAGTTTAGGTAAATTGTGCGCGGGGAGTAAATAGCAGAAAGCGCTGTTGGGTCATAAGAGCAAGAACAACGAGAGTTTTGGGTCTCTAAAGCTCCACTCAAATTCCCTCCACACACACACACACACACACACACACACACACACACACACACACACACACACAGAGTGGTATCAGACTCCATGGTATAAGTGGCTAAATGTAACAGAGGCAGTCAGATCCGGTTTGGGCTCATTTCCTGCATTGTTAGACGCTGGAGTGCGATAAGTCAGAGTTTGGACAGCTCAGAGTGGGATGGTCTTCTGTTGTTTCAGACGCTCAGCTGTATATTAACTCTCTCCTGCCACCTGAGCACAAAATAAGAACCTGAAAGTTCATGTATTAATGAGAGCTGTCACATATAGCGGGTATTATTGATAATTATTATGGGCAATTTAAGAGTTTGGGGAAAGTAAGCACAAAATCAATGTTTTATTCATGGGTGACCCACATATGAATATTAAATAATCATACTTTTGCAGAGTATCTGAAAATATTAGATCTTAGTTTAGGTTTTCCTTTTCCTATAAGAAACCTGCAGAGACTGAACACACATGCCGTGGCCAGGGACCTCAAAAGTTACATACGCACAAAAAAACGCTGCAACTGCCGTCTTTCACCCTCATGGTCATGAGTTGGATACATTTTTCCTGCATAGTCGATGAAATAAACCTAATGTAACCATAAACTAGTTAAGTTGTTTCAACTTCAATCTAGAGAGAGTGCATAATGTACAGGAGAAACAGCCGAGCCCGGCAGCCTCTGCCACATCCTCCCACTCCACGTCTTAGCTTCCATCATTAACGGCCAAACAGCTGCTTGGCTTCACTATTTTTCCAGATCCTGAAGAATCCCAGTCATTTATATTCATTAACATGTTAAAGTTAAGGTGGAGAGAGAGTTCATGCACATTGAATTTCTTAGCGATCGAGGCTCTA